>NC_048572.1:25219828-25329828 GCF_013265735.2 Oncorhynchus mykiss | reverse complement strand
CCAGTACCAGATCAATGTGGAGCTATATACAGGGGGTACCAGATCAATGTGGAGCTATATACAGGGAGTACCAGTACCAGATCAATGTGGAGCTATATACAGGGAGTACCAGTACCAGATAAATGTGGAGCTATATACAGGGAGTACCAGTACCAGATCAATGTGGAGAGGTACAAGGTATTTGAGGTAGATATGTACATGAAGACAGGGTAAAGTGACTAGGCATCAGGATAGATAATAATAACAGTTCACCTGTCTTTGTGCTTGTCTCCGCCCCCCTCCAGGTGCCCATCTTCCCTATTGTCCCGTGTATTTATACCTGTGTTTTATGTTTGTCTGTTGCCAGTTAGTCTAAACTTGTCAAGTCTTACCAGCAGTCTTTCCCGCCTTCCTTTCTCTCTAGTTCTGTTTCAGAGTTTTTCCCGGTTCTGACCTTTCTGCCTGCCCTGCCAGACTCTGACCAGTTCACAAAACTCTGCCTGCCCTGACCCCGAGCCTGCCTGCCGTCCTGTACCTGCCAGACTCTGACCAGATCACGAAACTCTGCCTGCCCTGACCCCGAGCCTGCCTGCCGTCCTGTACCTGCCAGACTTTGACCAGATCACGAAACTCTGCCTGCCCTGACCCTGAGCCTGCCTGCCGTCCTGTACCTGCCAGACTCTGACCCGACTACAAACCCCTGCCTGCCCTGACCGCAAGCCTGCCGTCCTGTACCTGCCTGACTCTGACCAGATCACAAAACTCTGCCTGCCCTTGACCTGCCCTTTGTTTCTAAATAATCTGAGAACTGTACTATCCACCTCCCGTCTCTGGGACATATCCTGAGTCATGATACACAGAGTAGCAGCAGCATGTGATGAGTGTAAAAGTGTGTGCGTGTGTGAGTGTGGATGTGTGTAGAGTATGTACTGTCTGTGTGTTTGTGTTGTGTTTATGTGTGTGTTTATGTAGTGTATGTGAATGTGTGTGGGTTTTGTGTGGGAATGACAATGTAGTGTATATGGTGTGTATATAAAGTCTAATGGGTGTTTATAGGGTCAGTGAAAAAAAGTCAGCGGTGATGCAGCCAGTCAAGATGCTCTTGATAGTGCAGCTGTAGAACTTTTTGAGGATCTGAGGGCCTACCTTACAAGTTGTTTTCCGACCCGTGCCTCTGACTCTTTGGTAACACATTTCCCATTTTGTAGACGGTTCTGATTAAGAGGTTGTCATTTGCGTCGCCGAGCAGTGCCAAATAAATAAATAAATAAAAATGTTAGATGCTAACATTGCTAGATGCTAACATGGTAACACCCCCCTCCAAAACTAAATCATGGGGTGGCAGTGGTTAGAGTGTTGGACTAGTAACTGGAAGGTTGCAAGTTCAAACCCCCCAGCTGACAAGGTACAAATCTGTCGTTCTGCCCCTGAACAGGCAGTTAACCCACTGTCCCTAGACTGTCATTGAAAATAAGAATGTATTATTAACTGACTTGCCTAGTTAAATAAAGGTTAAATAAAAATATTGTCTTCTCACTTTGAGGGTACACCTGACTGTCCTAGCTAATCAGCCTCACAATATGGGCATCAAGAAGTAGAATGTGTGTGTGCAAACATGTTCTGTTTTGATTTGGAGTGGGGTGGTAGCGTCTAAGAATTGGATTTCATTGTTTCTTGGGTACTGCTCGGCGATGCAAACGTCAACCTCTTAATCTTACAGATGTACATTCGGACATAGGAAAAGTGTCGCCAAACAGGCAGAGGCCCGGGTTGGCAAATAACTTGTCAGACACGTGCTGCTAAACAGGTACAGCCTCCTTCCTTGGGGTCTAAGGCACTCCATTTCAGTGCTAGAGGTATCAGACCCTGGTTCGATCCCGGGCTGTATCACAACCGACCATGATCGGGAGTCCCACAGGGCGGCGCACAATTGGCCCAGCATCGTCTGGGTTAGGGAGGGGTTTGACCGGGGAAGGCCGTCATTGTAAAATAAGAATTTGCTCTTAACTGACTTGCCTAGCTAAACAAATAAAAATGACTTGAATGCTTCTCCAATGTTATTCCCTAAGATGAAAAGTTACTGTTAAAATAACTGTACTTACTGTTAATAATTCTATATGTGACGGAAAGCTCTGTAGAGATGTGGAGATATGCTCTGATGAAGGTCGACTGACCGAAAGCTTAGCCTCTATTAAAATAAATGCGCTAATTTAGACTAATTTAGGTATCTAAAAAAAATTGCTGACATGGGCTAATTGAGTGACTGACAGTGACTGACACCATGAGGAAAACTGCTGATACACAATCAAATTTCTCCTTATTTATTCTACTATTCTGTCAACAGTATGCTGAGACCCAGAGAAAGGGGGATTGATCCTGGGGCCTACAAAAGGGGGTCCGCAATAGCCCAACCCTGGTCTAGCTACTGTATTTTCTGTCTGCTGTCGCCATCTAGAGGTGAAAGTGATTAACATGTTTTCACTAGTGACTCGTTACTTAGTAACTTATGACTCAGCAACATTCTTTTACGCTTGAGTCTGACTTGGAAAGTTGGCTATATTGATGCGGGTTGGTGCCACTGGTGGGTTTGACCATGCTGATTAGGGTATGGGTGGGGGAAACAGACAGATGACAGCAGTGCCGGGTGGGGTGTTACCAGATCCACGCCAGATCCGCTTTCTGCTATGGAATCCAAAACAAAACTCCATGTAAATGTGTGTGTGATTATCATCAAATGAATATGGGTGTTTCTCTGTCCTTTGGAATATCATCCAACTGTAGACAGAATTGTAGACAGCTTGGTCTGTAGACAGCCCGGTCAATTAATACCCTATGTAATCACTAGTGTGGAAGACTACAAGTGTACATGTGTACCGAGACTAGTTAAATGTTGGATTGAATAGTTAGAGGAGGCTTAGTTTGATGAGGAGCATTTGTCTTCGGGAAAATTTAGGCACAACTATATCATTCATTCAGCACTGCAGCATCCATCACACTCAGACACACCCACAAACTGACAGTGAATGGCGATGGTAAATAGTTGTGTTAAAAACAACTTTGTTTTCATTGTGTAACTCTCTAACAAGTATGTTTAGGCAACTAACTACTGTAATCAACATACCCTAACACATACACCCCATGTGGGTATTAGACAGTCTCATTCATACCAGCTCGGTAGCTTTAACCAGTTCAGCCTGACCGAAGAGGCCCTTATTGCCAAGCCTGGACCAAAGCCTGGAAAATGTAATCTTATGTAGACTGGAATCTCATTATTCATTGAATTCATATAACACTTAATAGCATAAATCATACCATGACTTGCTGGTCCTAAACCTACCTTTACTCTAAATATATCTCCTCCAAAGTAATGGATGCTATGGTGTAGGATTACATAAGCATAGGTAGGACACTTATTCCTTGACGAAGAAGCCAGTCTGTTCCTGTTGGCTGAAAAGTACACGTCAGCACTCAATTTGTAGGTTACTCGTACGCTATACGGCAGATATGCCACGTTCAAATGCTAATGGTAATTATGAAATTCAGAAATCTCCGACTTGCTAATAGGTTCTAGTTATACACGTGCCGCGTTTAACCAGTTAGAAAGTCGGATATATTTGAGTTTTCTAGTTCCCGACTATCACTTGAACGCTGCAATAGTTCTAAAACACCCTTACTTCCTGATAGCGGTTTACTGACACATGACACTCTGTTGGTAAGTTGACTCAACTACTGTACATGAACTTCCTGAATGGAAACAAAGCTAATATGTCTGACAATACATTATTTCATTATCTTGTTACTTTTCTCAGGTGATACCACCGAACGCTAAACTTCTAAACTGCAATAGCAACAGATTATATCAACCGAACTGACAGATATTTGTGGCAGCAAAAGGAGTCATCATCAATAGACTTTTATATATTTCTTCGCGTGCCAGTTTGCAACGTTCTGCGGAAACCGCTGCCTCTTGGCTGTGGGTTCTATCGAAAGTTACAATGTTGCAACTGCAAGTAGGATGAAACACACGATGTGAACGCTTTCAATAGTCAGGTGATTTCAAGTCATTGTTATTGTATTCAAAGTTAGCCTTTACCGTTACGAAAATGAGGTTACGATTCTTTAAAAAGAACCTGCTCATTCTCATGGGTGTTTCTTTAATTATTGCCACTGTCATGATCATAACACGTGTATTAATTTATGATGAAGTCACGGGTGTTGTCGCTCAGGAAAACATGTTGTCTGGTGACATGGCGAAGTTTCAGTATGGTTCTGTTCCTGTATTGATGAAGTCTGTTTACAATGCCAATTATCACCAATACGTTCAGAATGCAGACACGTATCCTGGGGAGCCTAAACTGGTCCTGGTTATTCAGGTTCACAACAGACCAGACTACCTCAAAATACTTATCAAGTCATTGGAAAATGCAGCTGAGGTCCACAACTTTTTGCTGATTTTCAGCCATGACTATTTTTCAGAGGAAAACAATGACATAGTGCAAGGGATAACTTTCTGCAAGGTTGTACAAATATACTTCCCCTACAGCACACAGCTCTATCCCAGTGAGTTTCCTGGGCAGGATCCACGGGACTGTCCACGAGACATATCCAAGGATGATGCTTTAAAAACAGGATGCCTCAACGCTGAGCATCCAGATTCGTATGGCCACTATAGGGAAGCCTCCATCACACAGACCAAACACCACTGGTGGTGGAAACTTCACTTTGTGTGGGAGCGAGTGCAGGCTCTTCATGGTTACAGTGGCTTTGCAGTTTTCCTCGAGGAGGACAACTACATCTTGCCCGACCTCTACCACCTTTACAACGAGATGGTTGGATACAGGAAGAGCAGCTGTCCTGACTGTGACATGCTGGCGCTAGGCAACCACAACGGCCTGGCAGAGTTTGATAAGCTCAGCAACAAGGTGCAGACTGCCGGGTGGATGTCTACTAAGCACAACATTGGCATGGGCATTTCCAGAGAGGTGTACTACAAGCTGATGGGTTGCAATGATGACTTCTGCACCTATGATGACTACAACTGGGACTGGACCCTCCAGCACCTGTCAGGGACTTGCATCTCCAAGCCACTCAAAGTGCTGGTGGCCCAGGGATCCAGGGTTCTCCATACTGGGAACTGTGGGCTGCACCAGAACAAGGAGGCCTGTCTGCCTGAGCTGGCCCTACAGAAAGCACAGGAGTCTCTTAAGCTTGCCAAAGTCTCCCTCTACCCTCAGTCCCTGGCCCTAACAAACACAGAGTCAATGGAGCACAAGGCTCACATGAAAAACGGCGGGTGGGGTGATATCCGTGACCATGTTCTTTGTAATAACTATGCTAAACGTCTATGAACTAAGGGTTTCTCACTTTCATCTTTTTGATGTACTGAGGATTGAGGAAATAAGTGCCATTCATACATTGAGTTCCAAAGACCGCAGTGTGTTTTACTTGTGGTTTTTAATGAGGTCTTCCAAGGGTTAGTGAACATTTGATTAGGAATGTTTTGGTGTGTATGCAGCAGTGTGATTTATAGCTTGGTTGTTATTACCGAAAGTACCATGATTGCCAAATATATTTCTTTATTTTTTTTAACAGATTATGCAAGCCTATTCTTATGGACTGTAACATCGTTTGCTTTATATTTTCTAAAAATGAAGACCACATTTTTGTTGAAGTAAAATGACTGTGTTAGACTTCATGAAAAGAACATAATGTTTCAACGCCAGCAGCTAATTATTATGGTACACATAAATGACTTCATATTGAAAACGAAACTAAATCCGAGTAATACATTCTTGGTTTCGACTACATGTTAGATCATTGCCATTTGTATACATCCTTCAGAACAAATAAGAGAGTTGAGCCATTTTCCCATTTAATGTGGTGACGCTTATCCAACTTCAGGATCTCTTACCCATTCACACAAAATCTAGAATCTAATATTTTTCCTTTAATTTATATGTGGTGCATACGGTACAAATAGAAAAATAGCAGCAAAAGTCATTGTTCGGTATATAATGAACAAACCTATCGGTTCTATTGTACAATAAAAGTGACAATCTTGAAATGACTGGTTTATTGACAAATATATTAAACTATGTTCACTTTTATCTGACAATTGCTTTTACTTGTACAATACTTACTGTACAAAGCCTACAGTATGTAATTTGTTTGACAAATGTGTGAGTACAATAAAACAACATGTTTTACATGGGAACAACAGGAATTTACTGATATTGGTGTGTTTTTTTTTTTATTGTGATGGTTAGGATTTCTTATCATTATGACCTTACAATGATCACCGACCAATTCTTGCTAGAGCAAAAGAGTGTGATGGGTCCACACTCAAATGTTGCATATAGCTTACTTAATAAAAATGTTTTATGTGTTTGAACCAACCAAACTTCTGGCAGAGCGCAATCCCCTTTTGATTACAATGGCTTGTGAAAGTATTCACCCGCCTTGGCATTTTTCCTGTTGTTGCCTTACAAACTGAAATTAAAATAACTTTTTTTGGGGGGGGGGGTTGTTGTATCATTTGATTGACACAACATGCCTACCACTTTGAAGATGCAAAATATATATTTTTTGTGAAACAAACAAGAAATAAGACAAAACAGAACTTGAGCGTGCATAACTATTCACCCCCCAAAGTCAGTACATTGTAGAGCCACATTTTGCAGCTGCAAGTCTCTTAGGGTATGTCTCTATAAGCTTGGTACATCTAGCCACTGGGATTTTTGCCCATTCTTCAAGGCAAAACTGCTCCAGCTCCTTCTAGTTGGATGGGTTCTGCTGGTGTACAGAGATCTTTAAGTCATACCACAGATTATCAATTGGATTGAGGTCTGGGCTTTGACTAGGCCATTCCAAGACATTTAAATGTTTCCCCTTAAACCACTTGAGTGTTGTTTTAGCAGTATGCTGGAAGGTGGACCTCTGTCGCAGTCTCAAATCTCTGGAGGAAAGAAACAGGTTTCCTTCAAGAATTTCCCTGTATTCCTTCAATTCTGACCAGTTTCCCAGTCCCTGCCGATGGGAAAAACATCCCCACAGCATGATGCTGCCACCACCATGCTTCACTGTGGGGATGGTGTTCTCGGGATGATGAGAGGTGTTGGGTTTGCGCCAGACATGGCGTTTTCCTTGATGGCCAAAAAGCAACATTTTAGTCTCATCTGACCAGAGTACCTTCTTCCATATGTTTGGGGAGACTCCCACATGCCTTTTGGAGAACACCACATTTTTTTCTTTAAGCAATGGCTTTTTTTCTGGTCACTCTTCCGTTAAACCAAGCTCTGGAGTATATGGCTTAAAGTGGTCCTATGGACAGAGTCCAATTTGCAGCTCCTTCAGGATTATCTTTGGTCTCTTTGTTGCCTCTCTGATGATTGCCCTCCTTGCTTGGTCAGTGAGTTTTGGTGGGCGGCCCTCTCTTGGCAGGTTTGTTGTGGCTCCATATTCTTTCCATTTTTTTATAATAGATTTAATGTTGCTCCATGGGATGTTCAAAGTTTAGGATATTTTTTTATAACCCAACCCTGATCTGTACTTCTCCACAACTTTGTCCCTGACCTGTTTGGGGAGCTCCTTGTTCTTCATGGTGCCGCTTGCTTGGTGGTGCCGCTTGCTTAGTGGTGTTGCAGACTCCGGGGCCTTTCAGAACAGGTGTATATAGACTGAGATCATGTGACAGATCATGTGACACTTAGATTGTACACAGGTGGACTTTATTTAACTAATTATGTGACTTCTGAAGGTAATTGGTTGCAACAGATCTCATTTGGGGTGGCAGGGTAGCCTAGTGGTTAGAGCTTTGGGCTAGTAATCAAAAGGTTGCAAGTTCAAATCCCCAAGCTGACAAGGCACAAATCTGTTATTCTGCCCCTGAACAAGGCAGGTTGTCATTGAAAATAATAATTTGTTAACTGACTTGCCTAGTTAATAAAGGTTAAATCAATTTTAGGGGCTTCATAGCAAAGGGGGTGAATACACGCACCAGTTTATTATTTTTTTGAATTTTTGGAAACAAGTAATTTTTTAAATTTCACTTCACCAATGTAGACTATTTTTGTGTATGTCCATTACATGAAATCCAAATAAAAATATATTTAAATTACAGTTTGTAATGCAACAAAATAGGAAAAACGCCAAGGGGGATGAATACTTTTGCAAGGCACTGTAGCTATTTTAACTTTCAGCAAATATTTCCATGGGCTTCCACGATCTTCCTCTATTGGCAAACAATATTTTCACATAATTTGCCTAAAAGGGAAATATTTGTATTTCCCTCTCCTATGCCTGTGAATTTGACAATGTACCTGTGTTTTTGAAAACCAGATGACATCATTGGATCTGTCTTTAAATAGAGGTTGAAATTTAACCTGCAGTGCTCTGACGAGTTTCTCTTCAGTGGTGGAAATGTGTAGGATGCAGTTACTTTTTTTCTTATTTAAAAAAAAAAATCAGTGCCTCGTAGAGATGCCCCTTTCTGCTTCTTATATCATGTGTAGTTTAAGATTGCATATGGAATATATTATATGAATGCTGAATGCAAATTAATGCAAAATGTCATGAATGGTTACTCACCCACTTTTTTATTATAAAGCACAATATTTCTGAGATTTTTCATTTTACCACGGTTTCTTGTTGGGTGGCTGATCCACATTCCTTTTGGGAAATTGCTTTATGAAATTATGTTCAGACAAAAAGCTTGTAGGCTACTATAGTTCTGTTATAGGCATTATAGCTGTCTATTTGCTTTCTCATCTCATCATTTAATGTTTAACAATATGGGGAAATAAAAGATGGCATTGTCAATCAGTGATACCATTCTTCAGAATGCATGGTTTGTAAATGGGCTTGGTTTGAATAACATGTCTCGATGTGAGCAAATTACTTTATGCCCAAATCTCTCCCATATTTGGTACCGCCTATAGTTTTAACTGGTTTATGATCATTTTTAACATTTTAACTTCGATTGATTAACATTACAGCTAGAGCAGAAAAACGGATCCTAGACCTGTCGTAAAAAGCAACGTATGGTCACATGACTCAATACGTTCTTTCCACTGGTCAAGAACCATTCTGTGCCTTTATTTCCGGAAGTGCATCTTCAGATTGTAAGAGTTCCCAGATCCAAGGTTCGTAAACATCACTCCCACAATATTGTACAAACTAGCTTAATGATCCATCATGAAAAATATCTGAATTTTGTGGCTTTAGATTTTCGATATTTTTAGTCCATTAGGCAAACAACAAGCTAGATGCCAATTTGTTTACATTAGCAAGCTAGCTAGCTAACGTTAGTTGGAGTTGCTGTTGTCACATTTGGATAGAGGTTACGTAACAAACCACTTATTAATATTCATGTGTATTTATTTTTTGGTAACATTATCTAGTAACATTATACGAACAATGTGGTGTGTAATGTGTTTACAATAGCTACGTCGTCTTGCAATATGCTAACCCGACTAGCCTGTATGGAAACTAATGTTAGCTAGCTAACGTTACCTACACTTAGCTATTGTAGCTAGCTAACTATTTGTGTGTCATCAAGGCACAGTCAGCAGTTAAGATACGTTTACTGTCATAACATAAGTATTTTATTTGTAGCTAATCAGGCCGTTATATGTCCAATTTATTTATGTATTAAATAGTTAATTCATGTCCCTGTGCCTCATCTAGCAGACATCCAGCTTTTACCATCCAAGCCACAGAATGACTCATTGGTTCCACCGAAACCCATTGAAAGCAACTGCACCTGTCTCCTTCAACTTCTATGGAGTTGCTGGAAGCCCATCAGCAAACAAGATATGCAAGTATGTAGACTTGGCAATTGATATCCATTCTTAGTATGGCAATTGAAAAAGTTTGCTTACATGTATATATTCCTCATCAGTGACTTGAGAACAACAAGGGCAAGACTCTTGGAGATGTTCACAGATACCACCTGCAATCCCGAAATCATGAAAAATGCCACCGATGCTTATTTCTCCCTCTTACAAGGTGAATTTGCTGTTTTGTTTGTGCCTTTTTCTCCTCTCTTTAGCCGGGCTCACTGTTTTGTTGTGTTTTTGTGTGGTCTTTTAGCTACACTCAGCTCGTCATGCTTAACTATTTTCCTTTTGTTGTTATTAACAATTAGTCGGCGCTCTTTTGATTGACATGACACAGGATTCATTGCATCTCTGGATGGCACCACACAAGAGAACAAGCTTCGGTTCATGCAGAACTTCAAGTGGACTGACACTTTGCAAGGAAACACCCCAAGGTAAAGGCTTCTAGCCCATGGGTGGTTTCACAGAGGTGGTTGGTTACCTCCATCAGCCCTACGGTCAGGTCTCCAGTCAACACATACATTTTTAGTTACACTAGGCTTGTCTTGCATTTCCTGCTGACCCTGTTTTATAAATGTGACGAGTGGCTCGATTCGGTCTTATGAAGCAAAATGTGAAATGTTTTTTACATTGGTTTAAAAGTAAAGACTTAGAGTTAGACAATGGTATATCATACTCCACAGTTGAGTAACAATGGGAAAGTAATTCTGCTTTGAAAGTTGGCTCTTAAATGTTTTGGTACACCTACTTGTTAGCAATTTATGTCATTCTTCAATAACACAAACTCCAAGCAAATCAGAGGGAGGAAAATAGGTTTATTCAAAGAGGACAAATCATATGGAGAGATAGATTGTCATTCTCCCCTGTCCTCACTGGTTCTCTCCAGTGATTCTCTCTCCAGAACAAAGGGACAGCATGTCATTTTATAACCCATCCCTAGCCTGTGGTTGACCAATTAGAATTTCTTCCATTAAAGCTAGCCAATGGCCAAATAACAAGTATCCTATTTCAGAAAATGTCTCTGAACCATTGATCAATAATTCCCTTTTACAGAAAAAACACTATTTCCCTTAATCGTTATTACTCTATTGACTTCTCGTCCTTTTGACCTCTCGTCCTCTGTCTCTGCATTCTGTATTTATCTTTGACATATTCTTATATACTGGAGAGCTCTTGTCTACACCCATTCAGCTTTCACACCTTACATTAGCCAGTTAAAATAATTTACATTAGCCAGTTAAAATAATGATCATATAGGTGACAGCGTCTTAACTTTAGCAAATTTGTATTAATTATTACAGGAAAATAAACTCACAAGATCATTATTTACAAGTCAATTTAGATACAGAAGGTGTACACGGTACAGTGGAATGGTTACTTGCATAGTGGAGTCTTTTGTTTAGACATCTAGCTAGCTAAACAATGAACCATATCAAATCAAATTGATTTTATTGGTCACATACACATGGTTAGCAGATGTTAATGCGAGTGTAGCGAAATGCTTGTGCTTCTAGTTCCAACCGTGCAGTAATATCTAACAAGTAATACATTTCCTGGGGTAACAGTGTAAGAAATAATACATTAAAAATACAAAATACTTCATAGTTTCCTAAGAACACAAAGCGAGGCGGCCATCTCTGTCGGCGCCAGATGTACTTGAACCATAATCCCAACTCCTAATGTTACTACCCTGCATGAATCTGCTGGTAGCTAAACTAACCAACTAGGTTCAATGTTAGCTAGCTAGCTAACATTAGGCTATGACTAGCAGGGCAAATGGCTCTGAGATGCAACTAATATTAATACACAGCCAGCTAGACTCTCTTAACTATATACATGGATGAATGCTTCTCCCTCTCTGTCATGGATGCCATGGTTGCCCTTATTTTGAAGATGTAATCTGGAGACAAGTGTTTTATACAACAGCCTTCTGTGTTCTCTTTTTGACTCCCTCCGCATATTTGCAATCAAACGGCAGAATTCTCCATCTCCTTAGTTATCAAATCAAATGTATTTATATAGCCCTTCGTACATCAGCTGATATCTCAAAGTGCTGTACAGAAACCCAGCCTAAAACCCCAAACAGCAAGCAATGCAGGTGTAGAAGCACGGTGGCTAGGAAAAACTCCCTAGAAAGGCCAAAACCTAGGAAGAAACCTAGAGGAACCAGGCTATGTGGGGTGGCCAGTCCTCTTCTGGCTGTGTCGGGTGGAGATTATAACAGAACATGGCCAAGATGTTCAAATGTTCATAAATGACCAGCATGGTCAAATAATAATAAGGCAGAACAGTTGAAACTGGAGCAGCAGCACGGCCAGGTGGACTGGGGACAGCAAGGAGTCATCATGTCAGGACCATGAGGCATGGTCCTAGGGCTCAGGTCCTCCGAGAGAGAGAAAGAGAGAATTAGAGAGAGCACACTTAAATTCACACAGGACACCGAATAGGACAGGAGAAGTACTCCAGATATAACAAACTGACCCTAGCCCCCCGACACAAACTACTGCAGCATAAATACTGGAGGCTGAGACAGGAGGGGTCAGGAGACACTGTGGCCCCATCTGAGGACACCCCCGGACCGGGCCAAACAGGAAGGTTATAACCCCACCCACTTTGCCAAAGCACAGGCCCCACACCACTAGAGGGATATCTTCAACCACCAACTTACCATCCTGAGACAAGGCTGAGTATAGCCCACAAAGATCTCCGCCACGGCACAACCCAAATGGGGGGGGGGGCAACCCAGACAGGATGACCACATCAGTGAATCAACCCACTCAGGTGACGCACCCCCTCCAGGGACGGTATGAGAGAGCCCCAGTAAGCCAGTGACTCAGCCCCTGTAATAGGGTTAGAGGCAGAGAATCCCAGTGGAAAGAGGGGAACCGGCCAGGCAGAGACAGCAAGGGCGGTTCGTTGCTCCAGAGCCTTTCCGTTCACCTTCCCACTCCTGGGCCAGACTACACTCAATTATATGACCCACTGAAGAGATGAGTTAAGGACTTAAAGTTTGAGACCGAGTTTGCGTCTCTGACATGGGTAGGCAGACCGTTCCATAAAAATGGAGCTCTATAGGAGAAAGCCCTGCCTCCAGCTGTTTGCTTAGAAATTCTAGGGACAATTAGGAGGCCTGCGTCTTGTGACCGTAGCGTACGTGTAGGTATGTACGGCAGGACCAAATCAGAGAGATAGGTAGGAGCAAGCCCATGTAATGCTTTGTAGGTTAGCAGTAAAACCTTGAAATCAGCCCTTGCTTTGACAGGAAGCCAGTGTAGGGAGGTTAGCACTGGAGTAATATGATCAAATTTTTTGGTTCTAGTCAGGATTCTAGCAGCCATATTTAGCACTAACTGAAGTTTATTTAGTGCTTTATCCGGGTAGCCGGAAAGTAGAGCATTGCAGTAGTCTAACCCAGAAGTGACAAAAGCATGGATTAATTTTTCTGCGACATTTTTGGACAGAAAGTTTCTGATTTTTGCAATGTTACGTAGATGGAAAAAAGCAGTCCTTGAAATGGTCTTGATATGTTCTTCAAAAGAGAGATCAGGGTCCAGAGTAACGCCGAGGTCCTTCACAGTTTTATTTGAGACGACTGTGCAACCATTAAGATTCATTGTCAGATTCAACAGAAGATCTCTTTGTTTCTTGGGACCTAGAACAAGCATCTCTGTTTTGTCTGAGTTTAAAAGTAGAAAGTTTGCATCCATCCACTTCCTTATGTCTGAAACACATGCTTCTAGCGAGGGCAATTTTGGGGCTTCACCATGTTTCATTGAAATGTACAGCTGTGTGTCATCTGCTTAGCAGTGAAAGTTAATATTATGTTTTCGAATGACATCCCCAAGAGGTAAAATATATAGTGAAAACAATAGTGGTCCTAAAACGGAACCTTGAGGAACACCGACATTTACAGTTGATTTGTCAGAGGACAAACCATTCACAGAGACAAACTGATATCTTTCCGACAGATAAGATCTAAACCAGGCCAGAACTTGTCCGTGTAGACCAATTTGGGTTTCCAATCTCTCCAAAAGAATGTGGTGATCGATGGTATCAAAAGCAGCACTAAGGTCTAGGAGCACGAGGACAGATGCAGAGCCTCGGTCTGATGCCATTAAAAGGTCATTTACCACCTTCACAAGTGCAGTCTCAGTGCTATGATGGGGTCTAAAACCAGACTGAAGCATTTCGTATACATTGTTTGTCTTCAGGAAGGCAGTGAGTTGCTGCGCAACAGCCTTTTCTAAAATTTGAGAGGAATGGAAGATTCGATATAGGCCGATAGTTTTTTATATTTTCTGGGTCAAGGTTTGGCTTTTTCAAGAGAGGCTTTATTACTGCCACTTTTAGTGAGTTTGGTACACATCCGGTGGATAGAGAGCCGTTTATTATGTTCAACATAGGAGGGACAAGCACAGGAAGCAGCTCTTTCAGTAGTTTGGTTGGAATAGGGTCCAGTATGCAGCTTGAAGGTTTAGAGGCCATGATTATTTTCATCATTGTGTCAAGAGATATAGTACTAAAACACTTGAGCGTCTCTCTTGATCCTAGGTCCTGGCAGAGTTGTGCAGACTCAGGACAACTGAGTCTGCACACATCATACTCTGCTTCCACCGGATATTCCACTGATTTCAAAACGTGGTCCTCCAGGAAGTGGAGAGCATTAGCTAGCAACACTTGCAGTTCTGCGTGATGTCTTTCGAAAAAGCTGTGTTAGAAAGGATTACCTACACATACCAAGCAGCTCATGTTATAGACAGAAGCGTGGTACATGTCAGCATGTCCAGCCCAGCCATTATCTCAGCCAATCATGGCTAGCGGGAAGGTTCCTGTTTTTTTCCCCGTGGCTAAACCAACTAGGCTTGTAATTTAACAATTGTATTCATATTTACAGATGGCATACAAGTTTGTTATTAAGACATGAAAGTTCACATGTTCCAGAAGGCATTTCTGTCAAACACATTTTGATAGAAAATGTATGTTTACATTCAAATGCCTCTCCTGTGAAGTGACACAAGTCACACATGTGTTATTACATCATTACTCAGGTTCAACATTTGCATAGTTCTCTCACTGCAAACAGATGTCTCTGTTCATTATAGAAATACAGTCTCTCTCCAATATTGTTATTAATATCCTGTCCCATTGCCTCTTTACAGTGCCCAACAAGATGCTATTTTTGAACTGATCTCCATGGCCTACAATGTTGCAATTTGGCACACCAAGTTTGCCTCAAGACTTGCAGGAAAGGAAAAGTAAGTGTTTCTTTTCTGCGTTACTAATTTATCTTACAATGCATCTGATTATGCAAATTAGGTCATTTATGACTTTGATGTCAATTCACACTCATTCTATTTACATATCAATATTTTAAAGGGTACACATTGACATTGTCATTTTCTTCCCTTTTCAGTGTAACAGAGGTAGATGCAAAAGATGTCCACAGGAGCCTGAAATTTGCTGCTGGGATTTTCAAACACCTCAAGGTGATAAGCTCATATTATCTCATTATTATTATTATTATTATTATTATTATTACATTTTATTTTAAGCACTTTTCAAGACACCCAAAGTCACTTTACATAGAGATAATCAGCAAGTTAAAAAGTACACTCTGATAAACCTAACATATGGTTCCTATGTTGCCCACTTTACATTAACCTCAACACATGGTGAATAAATTACAGTATCAGCAACCTGGACACAGGTCACTGGTTGTTGGTGCATGGTTGTGTTTAGCAGCAGACTCATTCTGGTCTCTCCTCTGTAGGAGGTCCACATCCCCCGCCTCATCACCCCAGCAGAGAAGGGCCGGGACCTGGAACCCAGAGTCATTGACACCTACATTGTCCAGTGCCAAGCAGAGGCACAGGAAGGTAGCTACACTGGACCCAGTCAACTGTTCTGCATGATGACTAGGGTTGGGAGCTGACAATGTGACTTGGTCAGGAAAACTTCTAGGACCTTAGGGGAAACTCATGTTCCCATGTATTAGTCAAATCAAGTTTTATTTGTCACATACACATGGTTCGCAGATGTTAATGCGAGTGTAGTGAAATGCTTGTGCTTATATGAATCAATGAATATGATATTAGCAATTATTAACCCATTTTTTTCTGTTTGCAGTGACGATTGCCAGAGCGATTGAGCTCAAGCATAACGCCACTCTCATTGCAGCCTTGGCCTTCGAGACTGCAAACTTCTACCAGAAAGCTGGTAAGTATTTAGGTCTGTCCTGTCACTTCATTACAAAAATGCAACAAAGTCAAGATCTTAAATTGTGTTGCAATGTCTGGATCTAACCATTGTTGGTCTTCCTGATCACTCAAATTAATGTTATCCTCTCTGTCTTCCCAGACGGCACACTGAACACCCTGGAGCCAGAGTGCAGCAGTAAGTGGAGGAAGTACCTCCAGCTGAAACAGCACTTCTACATGTCCTATGTAAGTCATTGAGCAGTTCTAGACAGTTGAGAGAAAGTCTTTGTTTTGTTTTTGACTGTTCTGTAAATTTTGTGGTATCCAATTGGTAATTACAGTCTTGTCTCATCACTGCAACTCCTGTACGGACTCGGGAGAGGCGAAGGTAGAGAGCCGTGCGTCCTCCGAAACCCAACCAAGCCGCACTGGTTCTTGACACAATGCTCACTTAACCCGGAAGCCAGCCGCACCAATGTGTCGGAGGAAACACCATACACCTGGCGACTGTGTCAGCGTGCACTGCGCCCAGCCTGCCACAGGAGTTGCTAGTGCGCAATGGGACAAGGACATCCCTGCCGGCCAAACCCTCCCGAACCCAGATGACGCTTGGCCAATTGTGCAATGTCCATGGGTCTCCCGGTCGTGGCCGGCTGCGACAGAGCCTGGACTTGAACCAGGAATCTCTAATGGCACAGCTAGCACTGCCTTAGATCACTGCACCACTCGGGAGGCAAAATGTGTTTCTCATGATGCTTATGCCCTTCATTTGTCACTTTTTCAGGCATACTGCTACCACGGACAGACTCTCCTCTCTAGTGACAAGTGTGGGGAGTCAATAAGATCTCTCCAAGAGGCAGAGAAATGTTGGTATTTCTGTTCTAGAGATGATACATCATGTTTTGCCTTTTTGAAGCACTTAACAGGTGTCTCTTCATCTTAAGAAGTGTAAATATTTACAGGTCTTGCTTACTGTGTTAAGGCTACTCCAGAGCTGAGACTCTGTGCAAAGAGTACCGTCAGACCAAAGGGCCGGGTAGCACGGCCAAGCCCTCTGAGCAGCTCTTCTTCACCAAGCTGGGTGGCTTGATCAAAAATACCCTGCAGAAGTGCGAGAGAGAAAACGGATTCATGTGAGTCAACACACACAGTGCGAGACACACACACCTCCAGAAGAACATTGATTTGTTTAGAGTAAATAACATTAAGCAATTGTAGCATTTATACACAAATGTTTCATTTCTCCAGATACTTCCACAAGGTCCCAGCCGAGGCGCCCCAGCTGGAGCTGAAGGCCAGCTATGGCCTTGCTGAGCCAATCTCCTTTGAGTTCCCAGTGCTCAGCGAGCAATGCACCCCTGAAGTCTACGCCACCTTTGACCTCACCAAGGGGGCCAAAGACGAGAAGGTAATGCTGCTCAGCCATTTGGCACTGAAACATAACTTGATTACTATAGTTTTTGTGCTCTGATTTTGTTTGAAGTTATGTCTTCTCATATTTTGTCTTGTTACTGATAATAATCATATAAAGACACTGATTGAGTTTTGTTCATTTGCTTGGCTGGGACAAAAGGTTTCACATTTTTCCCCCTCACTATTTTGATTGCAGGCCAAACCAAAACGGGAAGAAGAGGTTATTAAGCCAATGAAGGAACCAGATTTGAAGCCTCAGAAAGATACAGGCTGCGTTATCTCTTAAACAACAGGAAGACTACTCCCATACTGTACACAGGCTTAAATTCCACCTAACAGAGATATGGAGTCCCATTTCCTTTCCATGAAAAGTAAACCATAGGAAAAGTCCTTGTTGTTTCTTTGATTTGTGGTAAAATGTTTTACATTATGCTGATATGCAGTGCTACCAAGCCAGACTATTCAGTCATTGAGTATAAAATGGCCTCTGAGAAAAGGTTATTGGTGATGGGGGGGGATAACATAATAGATATGGGAGTAGAAATGTTAATCAACAAGGAACAAAAGAAAAGCATGGATTTATTCATGTATTGGCTTGTTTTACCTGTACTGTTTTATGGTCAGTGATTTACGGTAGCATCTGTTGTACTTCATTTTATACGTAGCTGTTTTCACATTTTTTTGGGGACAAAATATTATTGGGTCAGACTTACAGCTGAATTGTTCACTAGTGCTGTTGGATCTTTATTTATTACTCATTTAAGAAACGGACAAATCGTATAGTAGGAACTTAACACTCCATGATGAATATCTAATCATTTGAGCAAATCATATGTTTTCATTTATTTTCTTTTTCTGTCTCTGCGATTCTCTAATTTAATCAGTTTTCTTGTAACTGAAAGGACACTCCTGTACATACAGAGAGTATTCATACTCTCTCAAGACTCTCCATTGCTGGGTAGGGCCTGTATTTATTATAGTAACCATTGTGAAATATTCCCCTCTTTTTATTAGAGATTTGAGGACAAGGCGGTGCTTGTCTTCGGTCATAATAACCATAGCAAGGCCAACTGTTCAGCAGGAACATGGAACAACATCTGGGAAGCAATCAGGAGAGCGCAATGTGCTGAATGTTGCAGATAATAAATGTAATTTATAAAGCTGATATGAGCATGCCTGTTCTACTCAAAATATTTCTCTGAACGTTCCATAACATTGTACCCTGCGGATCTTCCTGTGATCTCAAACTGTTTTAAATAACCCAGACTAGTGGCCATGGTTTAAGTCAGATTGATGAGCGCAGGAACAATAGAATAATGGTTAATGAAATTCAAATATGATGTCAATCAACCTGCTCAAACCATTTCAGTGAAGGGAATAATGTTGTACTTTGGCATATGGTTTTACACTATGTATGGAAATCTATCAAATTCATTTACTCAGTTTTATTTTCTGTAAATGACTGATATACTCCATATGTATGCATTACTATAGCTTTCAGGGTACTGATTCGCCATCATTTCCTAACAGTTTTTTAGAACTAATGACAACTAGCCTCTACTAAGGTAGTACAATAGGGGGACAAGTAACCACTAGTATAGTATACTAATTTGCCAAACAAGGAAGACAATTTGGCATTATTTCTGTGCAACCTCCGAGCCCATTTGAATGGCTTTACATTTGAAATCTTATTAGTCACACTGATGTCAGAACTCGGTGTAGATGTACTGTATCCAGCTCTAAAATAGAATTAAAATAACACAGACTATATATTATCTTTACAAGCCCTTTTTATTCTTGGAACAATGGATTTTCACATTCAAGGACCAATTGTATTTATTTTAATGAACACATGTCATTTGCTGTATCATAATGTATACACCAGTCTAACATTACTCTTCTTCGATTGGTGTTCTTCATTGAAAATGTGTTTCAAATGGAAATAAAAACATCAAGAAACCTGAATTACTATTTTATGTTAAGTTCAAACACTACATTTCCTGGTGTGTGTTGTAGTTAGGGTTGCAACATTTCAGGAACTTTCAAAATCCCTGGTTTTCCTGAAATCCCAGCCTTAGACATCACATCATTGTATGTCCCATTATGGTGTATGTGAGGGCATGCGCAGTGCAAATGAGGCCATCTCCATTTGAAGTAGTCAAGTTTGTTCTACGGGTTAGCAGACAAACTGCCACCTGTAGTGTTGCTTGAACAGGTATAAAGACAAGGTTGGTGATTTACTGCCACCTATATTTATTGAATGTTTGCTCAAGAGTACAATTCATTGGCTGATCACTCCTCGTGTGATCCTTCCTTAAACCATAGGAAGTCCCACCCAGTTGACTACCTCAAAATGGTGAAAGTCCTCAATGGCTCTGCCCATGCAAAAAAATGGCTTTTGGGCACTAGCATCCTCTTTCTATGTCTATGGTTAGTATCATTAGCCAGAGGAACAACAGTACTGCATATAACAGTTATCAATAAACCTTGACATTTGAAAAAGCCCAACCCTCAGCCTTAGAAGGAACTGAAATGAGTAGCCTGTCATCCAAAGGCAGCGTCTGACTTGTGTACACAGTAATCATGACTCAAATGTGTGTTTCTGGTGTGTATCAGGTTTCAAAACTAACGAAGGACTCGGTATCTTACTTTTTTATTTTGCCTTGATTGACCATTCCAGTAGCATCAAAGTGGAGGAAATGTATTTACTCTGAGCTGAGAAAACATTTATACTCTACAGACAGCAGCACAAGGAAAGGAAAACATTTTCTTCAGGGAAGAATGAGCGAAAGTTTCAAGGAAGTAAGTGCTCATATGAATGCTAAAGGGTTTACCTGTCTGAGGGTTACAGGCTTTTCTTTATAATTACTTTTTCAGTATCTCAATTCAGAGCTACTTTTATGTTTGCTACCTGTATGGATCATGCTAATAGCTCTTTAAAGCTAGAATCTGCAGTTGCTACATCAATTTTTGGATTTATAGATGTACGATATATACTCATTGAATATAACGTATACATGCCTCATGACCTTAGTTGAACTGTCATACCCTATCAGAATCAAAAATGTAAGCTTGTTAATGTAAACAAACACTGTATAGCCTCAAAACATGGTTAAAACTATCATATCGATATCATGGGTGCATCCATAGAGCTATGTATTTGAGTGGTTGCATTTTTCTAGGCCCTTCCCCCAGCTTTTTACCAAAACAGAGGTGGGGTATCCACTTTGTTATTGTTTCAACTGCAGATTCTAGCTTTAAGACTATAACTTGACTAATAGATGACGCCATTGGAAATTGCTAACCATAAGTGAATGTAGTACGCACACAGACACCATTATCAACACAACCACAGACCTTATATGAATTGTTTATGCAGAACAGGGGTATTCGAGAGGATATGGAGTAATTCACAGTGCGTCTCTCAGGGCCATGACATTCAGGGGACACAGTTCAGGGGTCCTTCTCTGTCCCAGCAGAGGAGGGTCATCCATTTCTCCAGCGGTGAGACTCTAGAGGAAGATAACAGTGAGGAAGAGGAGGATACATCACATGAGCAGGTGTTTAGGGAGCCTGAAGACATGGTATGGAAGTATTCAAACAGATAAGATTTAGATTCTTAGTATAAATACTTTTTGGGCCATTAGTAGTCTAAATGTAGCACTAACCTGTGTGTTTTAGCTTAAACTTCCGTGGAAAGCATATACTTGGTCTCTGGGCAGGAAGTCATTGCGCAGTAAGTTGCATTCCATTCCAGTGTGCTCTTGAAACATTAAAATTCAGCAAGGCAGTGTACTCCATATAATTCCATCAATGTATAGAAATACTGCTTTACCACTGCATGTACAATAAATACATTTTTGAAAAGGTCTTACATAAAGTATTTTTGTCTTCAGCTTGTGATTTTCTTGGGGAAAAACTGGCTGGTCTACTTGGCCTTAACACTGCCAAATACCAGTATGCTGTAGATGAATATCAACGTTCCATTAAGGTAAGGTAGTTGTACACATAACATAACACATCACATAGTCTTTCTTGACCACATAGGGCCAGGCATGAGTTTTTCCTGACAATGTGAGCTGACCAGGTACAACCTGGTGATTGGCATTAGGCCCCACAGTTGTTCCTGTTCTGGTCAAGTGGCCAGGAAAAGCTCCTAGACCTACATACAAAGCCTGCACGACATATTCAGAAATATAAGCCACATATGAATGTGTCCATTCATCAGTCATTTTTAGCTCTGGATTAGACATATCAACTCTAATAATTTAGCAATCGAACTCAGACAGAACTCAATTCTGTCTGAGTTTCTAAACATAATTGAAACATTGGTAACCCAACGTTTTTTATCACTTCCAGACCACAGCCAGTAAAGAAACGGAATGCTCTTATGAGGAAGGAACAGAGAGAATTCACCTTTCTTCAAGGATGAGCAGTGAATATGGGGCCACAAGCTCCCACAGACCCCCTGCTGGTTCTCAAGCCTCCCAGAACATTGAGCACAGAACTACAGGATCCCACAACAAGGGCTATCAAAATGATAATGAGCACTGAGAAAGAACTAGCTATTATGAATTAAACATATTAACATGTGTTAAGAAAGCTAATATTCATGTTGATGATTGTATTTTTTGCTGTTCCTCTCGCTATGGTTTCTACCAAACCAGGGTTCAAATACATGTATATTTGATATTTAAAATACTTGTTTCTGTGTATTTGAGTATTGCCCAAAACCAGTACTTTTATATTCCTGAGACCCAGTAATACATTTTTGTCCTCTCTAGTGGACATCAGTTCTTGGTCCATTTCACTGAGGCCATACAAGCCACTGTATTAAGTCCTGTTGTCCCTTTGAGAGGATATCGATGATATCACGCATAGTAGCAACACAACATCACGACAACCATGTATGGCGTTGTGTGGGCGAGCGGTTTGCTGATGTCAACATTGTGAACAGAGTACCCCATGGTGGCGGTGGGGTTATGGTATGGGCAGGCATAAGCTACGGACAATGAACACAATTGCATTTTATCGATTGCAATTTGAATGCACAGAGATGCCGTGACGAGATCCTGAGGCCCATTGTCGTGCCGTTCATCTGCCGCCATCACCTCATGTTTCAGCATGATAATGCAAAGCACCATGATTCAAGGATCTGTACACAATTCCTGGAAGCTGAAAATGTCCCCAGTTCGTCCATGACTTGCATACTTACCAGACATGTCACCCATTGAGCATTTTTGGGATGCTCTGGATCAACGTGTACGACAGCGTGTTCCAGTTTCCGCCAATATCCAGCAAGTTCATACAGCTATTGAAGTGGGACAACATTCCACAGGCCACAATCAACAGCCTGATCAACTCTATGTGAATGAGATGTGTTACGCTGCATGAGGCAAATGGTGGTCACACCAGATACTGACTGGTTTGTGATCCACGTACCTACCTTTTTAAAAAAAGGTTTCTGTGACCAACAGATGCATATCTGTATTCCCAGTCATGTTAAATCCATAGATTAGGGCCTAATGAATTTATTTAAATTGACTGATTTCTTTATTTTACCTATAACTCAGAAAAATCATTGAAATTGTTGCATGTTGTGTTTATATTTTTGTTCAGTGTGTATATATATATATATCCCTTATTTTTTCTCCCAGCTCTCAGAAGGTAATTTTAGTATTTGAATGGTTGTTTGACAAAACAAACAAATAGTCTTCCAAATTGTATTTGAAAGCACTGTATTTTCAAATACTTATTTCAAATAACTGGGTTAAATTGATTTTCAAATACTTTCCAAAATTAAACGACTTGTTTTTTTCAAATAAAAGTGATATGAATAATTGTTTTGAAATGTATTGAAAAGTAATTTAAATACCTGAAATAGCATTTGACCTCAGGTTGGTTTCTACTCTTTTGCACTTTATCTGTCTATATTAATAAAATGCTGGATTTGAAAAAAAAAAAACATTTCCCATGCATCCCTTCAATTTGATTGAATTTCTGACAAAATACGTTTGTACAGTATGCGAGCAAATGTCAGACATATTTTGTAGAGCATAGTTGCTATCTTCAGGACAGGGCCAAAATAATTCGACGAGGATGGGATTCGAACCCACGCGTGCAGAGCACAATGGATTAGCAGTCCATCGCCTTAACCACTCGGCCACCTCGTCGTTCTACCCAATGCTAAACAGTTAGCTTTATCAAACGAAGCTACATTTGTTTTCACAACATATAACGTTGCATTTCAGAATCGTTCTGATTTGTATAAAGAAAATGTATACATTTTAGCTAGCTACATCTGTCTTAATCATTCCATTGTGGTAGATAGCTAATGTTAGCCAGTTATAATTTTTAAACTGGACCTTTCAGCGTAAGAAATGTTAGCCAGTTATCATTTTTAAACTGGACCTATCAGCGTAAGAAAACACTGGCGCATTCTGAATTCAACAAGTATCCAGTAGCAGCAGCGAATGCTTTGAAAGCCAATATGCAAATGATTGACAGAGTAATTTAGTCTGTTTCGGATCATCGTGAGTTGTATAACATAACTTAAAACTCTTAAAATGACTCACAGAGAAAGGCAATGGAACGGAGAGCTGTAACTCTGCAAGTGGAAATGCCTGGTAAGGACAGCTTGCTGCTAGCAAGATAACCTTAACTAGCTAACTCGTAAAGGTGAGGACTAGATGGTATATAACTACGAAGATAATGGACTTTTCGTAGCAGGTTAGGATAATTAGGTTAAGGGTAGAACAATTGTTAGGTTTAGGGATAATTAAAATGCAGAAATTCTACCGAAACGACATTTTCTTTTTAAGATTTAGACGGTATTTGCGTCACTTCCGTCCGTAGCAGTATAGCCTTTAGCCACAACCGCAAGTAAACTAGCCATCTTGCTAGCTACCTGCTTGAACTGTGTTGTTGACCAATTACACAACTTTCTCTCACCTATTAGGTAGCCAACGGTATACACAGCCAGCTACATACTTAGCTAGCTACCTGCCAAGTATTATTTACCTAATAAAACAACAATGTGATCCCTGCAATAAGGTAAATTAGAAATAAATATATGTTTACATAAGAAATGACATGGTGTGTATTTCCCTCAACCTTAGATAGCTCAGATTGAGATTGCTCTATTTGTGTAAAATGCAGATATCCTTCCCTGTCTCCCCTCTTTTTTTTTGTTTGACGTGTCATTTGGTGTGTTCAGTTGATGACTGTCAGAAGAAATGGAAGAACCCGAGGGACACACTCGTCAGATTCAAGCAGGCTGTAGAGCAGAGGAAAGCCTCTGGGGAGCCAGATAGTTACAAGAATAACTGGATGCACAGCAGGGGAATGTCCTTCCTCACCCCCTTCATCCAGGCCAAGAGCTGGCAAGGAGACACCACACTTGACTTGGAGGATAGGGGAAATGGAGAGGAACGGGGAAAGTTCCACAGAAGGCGTGGATGACAAATCAGCCTTCATTATCCACGAGATCAAGGGGGACTAGGCAGACGATGAGGACGCTCCCTCTCCTGACACTGCATCGGGATCCTATGGGCCCAGCCAGAAGAGGAGGTGGCAGATGGATGGGATGGATGGAATGGAGGACATAGAGGATGAGATGTTCTTTAGTTTGCTCCCATATTTTAGGAAGCTCCCCTATGGAAAGAAGAGTGCTGTAAAACTGAAAATACACCAACTTTTACATGAAGCAGCATTCCAATAACCCACTGCCCCGCCACGCCCCCTCCTTTCCTCGATTCTGTTTACCGTGTTTCGTAAAGCATAAGCCTACATTTTGTCATGTTACCAATTATTGTTCTATACTCAGTTTGATACTATGCATGTTGTTTATGGTGATTGCAAGGTCAATTGTTAACAAATAAGTACTTTATATATTTGAGGGCCTGAATTGATTGCTGTGTCTGCAAGCAATTCTCCCAAATGCTCAGAATAATGAAACATTACACCCTTCCCTCTGGGCAGATGTGGAAACCATTGGCAATGGTGATGCTACCAGTTAAGCAAGGTTAACCATTAATGTAAATCATTGGCAAATCCAGGGAGGGAAGATCTCACTAGCCAGCTTTGACTCTGTTTTGCATGCTTTTTTAGAAGAAGCACCAACACAAGTCAGTATTTGTTTTTAACACATACGCAGAGCGGGGTAGTTTTCAATACTTACCAGGTGGTGGCAGTCTCACTGATTGTCATATAAAAAAGTGTTATTCCCCCCCAGGCAATGAGTGTTGTCTCCCATTCGTTGTTGTTTGAGTTGTTTGTGGAGGCACTCTGAACTGGTTTTATAACGTCCCACATATCAGCAGCACTGTAGATTCAAGGCCCCCAGTTACTTTTTACCATAGCAGACATAAACTTTATCAAGGGCTAAAGGTCCTCTGGTTCACTTGGACACTTAAACCAAAGCAGAAACTCTAGTCTAGCCATATTCATCATGTCCATGCAGACACTTCTCTTCTTGACAGGGCTGGTTGCGCAGTCCAGTTCGTACACTGTAAGTACAGTCAATACATTTGAATTATGATTGTGAAGATGATTACTAGACATGTAAAGGTAGTGCATAAAGGAATAGCGGAATTGAAATTCTAGCATATTTATTATTTGCTATTTGTTTCTCTTTGGGGGGACAGATTCCTCTGTCATCTCGTGTGCATGGTATGTCAACCAAATATCTTACCATAAAGTCAATTCCAAATACATCAAAATGATTTTACCTCCATGTCTTGATCTGAGCCATGCTTTTTATGTGCAGAGGTATACGGAAACGGTGAAGATGATAACCCCTTACTTAACTTGGGTGAGTTTGAGGAACTTAACAGGAAGTTTGTATGTGGTCATTTTGATTAAACATGTAATGTTTGATGTTCATGACATGAATAGTGATCAAATGTTCAATTCATTGTTTTCAAATTATATTTTGCCTGACAGGAGCAGAAGAAGACTTGGTTGAAGGGGATATGCTCATTCTGGCAAGAACCAATGGCGTTATATTGCTATATGTTATCAGATAGCTGTAAAAAAAAAAGAAAAAAAAAAAAAAAGAAAGATTGTCCTTTGATAATCTTTATAATGTCTTCCCTGAGTCCAGAAAGATTCAGTCCAATTAGTACATGACTCTTTTTCTTCCTTTTAACAGCCAGGACGCAATGCCTTGATTGACACTAAATACAGATGGAAGTTTCCCATACCCTACATTCTGTCAGATGACTTGGGTAAGTGCAAGTTGAATTTGATATAGAGTCCAACTAAAATGACTTGAATTCATTTATTTACATGCAACACAGCATACAAGGCATATTATCAATGTATTTCACTGTAAGCCACTTGTAATGTCTTAGCTTTGTTCTTCCTTGTCTTTCAGATTTGAATGCCAAAGGTTGTGTCCATCAGGCATTTGAAATGTATCGTCTGAAATCTTGCATAGACTTCAAGCCCTACGAAGGCGAGAAGACATACATCAAGTTTGAAAAGAGAGGCGGGTATGAGCTGACAGTGTACATATTGTCCAACGCCCATTGCTTTTACACAGAACGCTCTATAGCTTTCATGTATACATTCACCAGGACAGACTAAATGAACAAATCTCAGTCAATTTGTTACGCAAAACAATTGCCTTCTTGCGTAACTGCTGCAACGTTTTAACATTCAAACTTTAAACATGTCTGCCCTCACACATCCATATAACTCAACGTTGAACTGTGCTTGCCAGGTGTTTCTCCAGCGTTGGGGACCAACAGAATGGACAGATCCTGTCCCTGGGCGATGGCTGTGACCACAAGGCTGTGATCGAACACGAGCTCCTCCACGCTTTGGGCTTCTACCATGAGCAGTCTCGCCAGGACAGAGACGACTATGTCAAGATCTGGCTGGACCAGGTCACTCCAGGTCAGTATCTGTCAGCCCTCTGGTTGATGAGAGACAGCAAGGGTAGTGGATCTTGGCCACAAAGGGCCAAGTGGAGGGTTTTGTTACTGCCCAGCACTAACACTATTCAGCCTATCACCATTCACAACATGTGGCTGTCTAGATGCAATACCATTATTAGTTAAGTGGGAACATTTTTGTATAACATGTTTTTTATCCTTTCTTGCAGGGCTGGAACATAATTTCAACAAATACGATGATTCCTTCATCACTGACCAGAACACTCCTTACGATTATGAGTCTGTCATGCACTACCGGCCATACTCCTTCAACGTGGACCCCAACATTCCCACAATCACCACCAACATCCCAGAATTCAACAACATCATTGGCCAGTACCTGGACTTCAGCAAACTGGACATGCTGAGGTTGAACAGGATGTATAACTGCTGTAAGTGTTGTGAGACATATGACAGAGAGTGTTACCTATTTGTCCTGACACAGCTGTGTGGCAGCAGTGTAGGAAAATGCAAACTACTCGTTTTAAGAACAAGCTTATCACCTCTCCGTTTTTGTCAAGTTAAAATGTTCTAGTGTCAGTGTCACGTTCTGACCTTTATTTCCGTTGTTTTGTATTTATTTAGTATGGTCAGGGCGTGAGTTGGGTGGGCAGTCTATGTTTGTTTTTCTATGTTTTGGGGCATTTCTATGTTTTCGGCCTAGTATGGTTCTCAATCAGAGGCAGGTGTCATTAGTTGTCTCTGATTGAGAATCATACTTAGGTAGCCTGGGTTGCACTGTTTGTTTGTGGGTGATTGTCTATGTTAGTGGCTTGTGTCTGCACAGGTCTCATTTTGTAGCTTCACGGTCGTATTTGGTTTATTGTTTTCGTTACTCTTTTGCATAGTGTTCAGTCTTTCTTTATTAAAGATTCACCATGGACACTTACCACGCCGCATATTGGTCCTCTGATCCTTCTCGCCTCTCCTCTTCAGACGAAGAGGAGGACGACCGTGACAGAATCACCCACCAACCAAGGACCAAGCGGCGTGGTAGAAAACAGCGACGACAGCAGCAGCAGCAGCAACAACAACAGCGGCCGGTATCACAGGACTCCTGGACATGGGAGGAGATACTGAACGGAGAGGGACCCTGGGCACAGGCTGGGGAATATCGCCGCCCCAAAGCAGAGCTGGAGGCAGCGAAAGCTGAGCGGCGGCGATATGAGGAGGCAGCACGGCAGTGCGACAGGTACGAGAGACAGCCCCAAATTTTTTTTGGGGGGGGGCACACGAGGGGTGGAGCTAAGCCAGGTAGCAGACCTGCGCTCACCCCTCGTGCTTATTATAAGCAGCGCGATACTGGGCAGGCACCGTGTTATGCGGTTAAGCGCACGGTGTCGCCAGTACGTGTCCATAGCCCGGTGCGCTGTAGGACAGCCCCCCGAGAGTGTCATGCGAGTGCGGGCATCGGGCCAGGGCGTATGGTGCCTGCTCAGCGGGTCTGGTCGCCGGTACGCAGTTTTGGCCCAGGGTATCCTGCGCCGGCTCTGCGTGCTGTGTCTCCGGGGCGCTGGGAGGGTGCAGTGCGTCCTCTGCCCGCGCTCCGCTCGTGCCGGGCGAATGTGGGAATGGAGCCGAAGGGAGAGGTGCGTGTAGTAAGCACTAGATCTCCCGTGCTTACCCACAGCCCGGTTCAACCTGTGCCTGCACTCTGGACGGTCCGGGCTAGAGTGGTTATCCAGCCTGGGGAAGTGGTGCCAAGGTTGCGCACCAGAGCTCCAGTGCTCCCCCACAGCCCGGTCTTTCAGGTGCCTCCTCTTAACCCCAAGCCTCCTGAAGGTCTTCCCAGCCTGGTGGTTCCTGTGGCAGCCCCACGCACCAGGCTGTCTCTCTGTCTCCTCCCTGCAGGTGGTCCTGTCTGTCCGGCGCCGCTGCCGGAGTCTCCCGCCTGTCCGGCGCCTCTGCCGGAGTCTCCCGCCTGTCCGGCGCCTCTGCCGGAGCCTCCCGCCTGTCCGGCGCCTCTGCCGGAGCCTCCCGCCTGTCCGGCGCCTCTGCCGGAGCCTCCCGCCTGTCCGGCGCCTCTGCCGGAGCCTCCCGCCTGTCCGGCGCCTCTGCCGGAGCCTCCCGCCTGTCCGGCGCCTCTGCCGGAGCCTCCCGCCTGTCCGGCGCCGCTGCCGGAGCCTCCCGCCTGTCCGGCGCCGCTGCCGGAGCCTCCCGCCTGTCCGGCGCCGCTGCCGGAGCCTCCCGCCTGTCCGGCGCCGCTGCCGGAGCCTCCCGCCTGTCCGGCGCCGCTGCCGGAGCCTCCCGCCTGTCCGGCGCCGCTGCCGGAGCCTCCCGCCTGTCCGGCGCCGCTGCCGGAGCCTCCCGCCTGTCCGGCGCCGCTGCCGGAGCCTCCCGCCTGTCCGGCGCCGCTGCCGGAGCCTCCCGCCTGTCCGGCGCCGCTGCCGGAGCCTCCCGCCTGTCCGGCGCCGCTGCCGGAGCCTCCCGCCTGTCCGGCGCCGCTGCCGGAGCCTCCCGCCTGTCCGGCGCCGCTGCCGGAGCCTCCCGCCTGTCCGGCGCCGCTGCCGGAGCCTCCCGCCTGTCCGGCGCCGCTGCCGGAGCCTCCCGCCTGTCCGGCGCCGCTGCCGGAGCCTCCCGCCTGTCCGGCGCCGCTGCCGGAGCCTCCCGCCTGTCCGGCGCCGCTGCCGGAGCCTCCCGCCTGTCCGGCGCCGCTGCCGGAGCCTCCCGCCTGTCCGGCGCCGCTGCCGGAGCCTCCCGCCTGTCCGGCGCCGCTGCCGGAGCCTCCCGCCTGTCCGGCGCCGCTGCCGGAGCCTCCCGCCTGTCCGGCGCCGCTGCCGGAGCCTCCCGCCTGTCCGGCGCCGGAGCCTCCCGCCTGTCCGGCGCCGGAGCCTCCCGCCTGTCCGGCGCCGGAGCCTCCCGCCTGTCCGGCGCCGGAGCCTCCCGCCTGTCCGGCGCCGGAGCCTCCCGCCTGTCCGGCGCCGCTGCCGGAGCCTCCCGCCTGTCCGGCGCCGCTGCCGGAGCCTCCCGCCTGTCCGGCGCCGCTGCCGGAGCCTCCCGCCTGTCCGGCGCCGCTGCCGGAGCCTCCCGCCTGTCCGGCGCCGCTGCCGGAGCCTCCCGCCTGTCCGGCGCCGCTGCCGGAGCCCCTCTGCCCAGAGCAGCTGTCTCTCTGTCCCGAGCAGCTGTCTCTCTGTCCCGAGCAGCTGTCTCTCTGTCCCGAGCAGCTGTCTCTCTGTCCCGAGCAGCTGTCCCTCTGTCCCGAGCTGCCCCTCTGTCCAGTGGGGTCATTGAGAGGGGTGGTCATGCTGAGAAAGCCACGGAGGCGGACAATAAGGCGGACTAAGACAATGATGAGGTGGGGTCCGCGTCCCGCGCCAGAGCCGCCACCGCGGACAGACGCCCACCCAGACCCTCCCCTATAGGTCAAGGTTTTGCGGCCGGAGTTCGCACCTTTGGGGGGGGGGGTACTGTCACGTTCTGACCTTTATTTCCGTTGTTTTGTATTTATTTAGTATGGTCAGGGCGTGAGTTGGGTGGGCAGTCTATGTTTGTTTTTCTATGTTTTGGGGCATTTCTATGTTTTCGGCCTAGTATGGTTCTCAATCAGAGGCAGGTGTCATTAGTTGTCTCTGATTGAGAATCATACTTAGGTAGCCTGGGTTGCACTGTTTGTTTGTGGGTGATTGTCTATGTTAGTGGCTTGTGTCTGCACAGGTCTCATTTTGTAGCTTCACGGTCGTATTTGGTTTATTGTTTTCGTTACTCTTTTGCATAGTGTTCAGTCTTTCTTTATTAAAGATTCACCATGGACACTTACCACGCCGCATATTGGTCCTCTGATCCTTCTCGCCTCTCCTCTTCAGACGAAGAGGAGGACGACCGTGACAGTCAGATGTGATGATCAAATTATAGATGCTTCATTGTGATCCATGTGTCGACTGAGATATGCCCCTCCTCCGTTGCCAGCCTCCCCTCTCACTCTCCTGGACCGGTGTTCCTTTGAGTACAACAACATCTGTGGGATGATTCAGAGCCCCACTGATGATGCAGATTGGGTCCACACCAAGAGCAGCACTGGGAATGAGGATCACACTCTCATTGGCCAATGCAGAGGTCAGAGTTCAACAATACATTACCTCAGTTCAACCACTTCTAGGAGTAGATTACCATACCCCCAATCCTAACCATTAGAGTGAAGAGCTCTAACATATTGTATGTGTGATATCTTTGTGGTCTTTTAGATGCAGGTTACTACATGCACTTCAACACTAAGACTGGGAAGGAGGACGAGTCAGCTCTGCTAGAGTCTCGCATCCTGTACCCCAAGAGACACCTGCAGTGTCTGCAGTTTTTCTACAAGATGACAGGCGGACCAAAGGACAGACTTGTGATTTGGGTGAAGATGGACGATGGGACTGGGACAGTTCGCAAACTGAAGAAAATACACACCATCTGGGGTATTCATTTTCATATATACAATCACTGATGTATGTATTGTTTATCCTCTTTGGTTGAAACTTTGTTACTGCATGATTTCATTTTGATTTGTAAACTAGGAGATGCCGACCACACATGGAGGATTGTCCACGTCTCCATGGAGATCGAAGAGAAGTTCCGCTATGCTTTCCAAGGTGTCCGAGGAGATCCATCTACAACCAATGGAGGAATCTTCATTGACGACATCAGCCTGACTGAGACTCGCTGTCCCAACGCTGTCTGGCAGATCAAGAACTTCACCGGAATCCTCAACACTGCAAACAATACCACCGTCATGGACAGTCCAGTCTTCTACAGCCCAGAGGGCTATCGTTACGGTGTACGTGTGCGTCCCGTCTCTGACTACAGTGACTACACAGGTGGCTACACTGGGATGTACTTCCACCTGGCCAGCGGGGAGAATGACGTGGTCATGCAGTGGCCGGCCCTGAATAGGCAGGCTAAAATCGTGGTCATGGACCAGGATCCTGACATTCAATTGAGGATGTCGTCTGCTCGCAGTCTGACTACAGACCTGATTAAGAGTACGTCATTACTGTGTTTAGAGAATACACTTTAGGTTAGATTTGTCTTCATGTACACTTTACCTTAAAGTATTTTTTCTTTGCTTAACTTAATTATATCTGGATAAATCAGGAAATGCTTAGTTTGTTATATCTGGCCCAAAATCTGGTCAGATTCCGACGGCAATGAAACAGCTATAATGTGATTTAATAGTCTAATGATATAAAGTATGTTTCTGTGTTCTCCAGCTCCAGATGGGAAGCTGTGGTGGGACAATCCAACTAATGTGGGGACCTACGATCCAGGGTGTGATTGCTACAGGGGAGAGTCGCGGGGATGGCGCAACATGATCAAGCATTTTGACTTGCGACGACGGAACTACCTGAAAAACGATGACCTCATCATCTTTATCGACTTTGAAGGTAAGAATTTGTTATTAACTGACTTTCCAAGTTAAATAAAGGTTACAAAAAAATGTGGAGGAGGATTAGTATCGGTACTCGTCAGATCACACACTATTACAACACTCATTTGTTTTACATCACTGTCAGATATCAGGATTTGACTTTCTGCAATGCTTTGCGATAGCCAGAGCAATAAAGGAGCTTGTTAGACTTTGAGGTCAGCTGATTGAATGGCCACACTGCTTTTAATGTCTCTATAGACATAACATCTCTGATAAAAACAGAGGTTCCCATCAACCCAAAGGAGTGAGGACGTATTTTACTGCCACCGAGGGGAGGTAAGCTGTTTATTTTAAATTCTTTCAAATTTATTTTATTTTTGTGCTGGGGATTTTGTGAGATATTTCCGAGAGTCACTTTTTAAAGTAGACTGACATTTGTATTTTCATTAATATTGTTCCAATTTAGTTTTTTGTGTCTTTGTATTTGATATTTTGGCAGAACCGGCAGTCCTGAGGATTTGGACAGACTCAAGAAGAGTACAGAAAATAACAGCACAATTTATCTAAACTAATGTTGTGAGTAATTATAAATTATTTTGTAGAAAATTGGTTTGAAAACTTTATAAAATTACTAAAAACTCTTGAAATGTTATTTGTTTTTACTGTTCAAACATTCTTATTCACAAATTCTTTCATTAAAGTTTGAGTCTTCAAATAAATGCTTAATTATGTTTTTTCTGTTGCACAGGATTTTTTGTTATGGAATAAAAATCAATATCACATAACACTTCGTAGATATGATCACAGTAAAATATACATTTTTTCATATACGTATGAGGATCATGGCTCCTTTATATGTCACTTAAATGACAGGGGATTATTATGATTCACTTTTAGTATCTCAAAATGTTCATTTTGTAATACATTTTATCTCACACACTTCAATCATCATATTCATAATCTAAAATATGTTTGCATTGTTACCATAGCGTGTTATATTACCCATAGAAATATATACTGAACAAAAATATAAACGCAGCATGTAAAGTGTTGGTCCCATGTTTCATGAGCTGAAATAAAAGATCCCAGAAATGTTCCATATGCAAAAAAAGCGTATTTCTATAATATGTTGTGCACAAATGTGTTTACATCCCTGTTACTGAGCGTTTCTCCTTTGCCAAGATAAACCATCCACCTGACAGATGTGGCATATCAAGAAGCTGATTAAACAGCATGATCATTACACAGTTGTACCTTGTGCCGGGGATAATAAAAGGGCACTCTAAAAGGTGCAATTTTGTCACACAACACAATGCCACAAATATCTCAAGTTTTGAGGGAGAGTGCAATTGGCATGCTGACTGCAGGAATGTCCCCAGAGCTGTTACCAGATAATTTAATTTGAATTTCTCTACCATAAGCCACCTCCAATGTTGTTTTAGAGAATTTGGCGGTATGTCCAACTGGCCACACAACCGCATATTAAGTGTAACCCTGCCAGCCCAGGACCTCCACATCCGGCTTCTTCATCTGCGGGATAATCTGAGACCAGCCACCCAGACAACTGATGAAACTGAGGGTTTGCACAAGTGAAGAATTTCTGCACAAGCTGTCAGAAACCATCTCTTGAGTCCCTGTTTCAACTGTACCGGGCAGATGGCAGACAGCATGTATGGTGTCGTGTGTGCAAGCAATTTGCTGATGTCAACATTGTTAACAGCGTGCCCCATGGTGGTGGTCAGGTTAGGGTATGATCAGGCGTAAGCAATGGACAATGAGCACAACTGAATTTTATCGATTGCAATTTGAATGCACAGAGATACCATGACAAGATCCTGAGGCCCATTGTCGTTGCATTCATCTGCCGCCATCACCTCATGTTAGGGGTGGCAGGGTAGCCTAGGGGTTGGAGCGTTGGACTAGTAACCGAAAGGTTGCAAGTTCAAATCCCTGAGCTGACAAGGTACAAATCTGTCATTCTGCCCCTGAACAGGCAGTTAACCCACTGTTCCTAGGCTGTCATTGAAAATAAGAATTTGTTCTTAACTGACTTGCCTAGTTAAATAAAGTTAAAATAAATAAAAACAAATTTCAGCATGATAATCCATGTCCCAAGGATCTGTAGCATATTCCTGGAAGCTGAAAATGTCCCAGTTCATCCATGGCCTGCATACTCACCAGACATGTCATATTTGGGCTGCTCTTGGTCGACGAATACGACAATGTGTTCCAGTTCAAGCCAATATACAGCAACTTCACACAGCCATTAAAAAGGAGTGGGACAACATTCCACAGGCCACGATCAACAGCCTGATCAACTCTATGCAAAGGAGCTGTGTCACGCTGCATGGTGGTCACACCAGATACTGACTGGTTTTCTGATCCACGTCCCTACCTTTTTTTAAGGTATCTGTGACCAACAATTTATTTCAATTGATTGATTTCCTTAAATTAACTGTAAAATCTTTGAAATTGTTGCATGTTGCGTTTATATTTTGGTTCAGTGTATTTACTATGTTGTTACCAATGGACGCTAGCAGAACTCAAAACCCCACTATTGCACTCTTGAACACACTTATCAACACTTATCACTTTCATGGCCATATCTGATTATTAACCAAAACTTTCCACTGAACCTGACAAGACAGTTTCCACACGACAATAAAGTATTGGTGTTGTATTGAAGTTTTGATATGTAACATGATCACCTGTGGGTCAAAGTTTCCCTTCCAGCTTGCTGTATTAAGAGTATTTAAAGGGCTTTAATTAGTGCTGTGGTATCAGGTCTGTGGTCAACCTCTCCAAAATGTCACTACTGGGGGTCTTGTGCTGTCTGGGACTGCTGCTGTCTCCGTCCTCTGCATTCACGGTAAGATCTCTCTCTCTCTCTATCTAATACAATTTGCCATGAATGCGTGATTTTGAAAACAACATTCTCATCTCATTTCACAGATTAGGCGGATGTCAAAGGAGAAATGTGAGAACTATTTTTTATTTAACCTATAATTAGTCAAATCGTATGTATACATTTGTACTGCACCCTAATGGTGCTCATGTCACATTGGTGAGTTATTTTACATAACAAGACATATTTGTAGTTCCAAGACAGGTCTAAGAAAAAGTGTTCAAATGGGTTTATAGCTAAATGAAAATGCATTCACTGTCTAACATTGTGGATCTTACTGTAGCCTTTGCCATTGATGCTGATGAGGTGATACGACGAGACATCCCCTTCGTCAACTCAGGTAACTTTCTTTGTGCGTACTGGTATACAGTGTATGTATTTGATATTATATTTTGTGGTGTTTTAAAACTATCTTCCATGTCTATAATCTTGGATTTTCCATAGGATTGAAGACCCCTGTTGTTGAGGGCGACATTGCATTGAATGTAAGTTAGTACTGTGCTAAACCTTTCATTGTCTGCAAGTATGTTCGCTGTCTTTCGACTTAGAAGAAAAAAATAGGGCTTTCAATAATAAAAAGAAGTGTGGTAAATAGCCCGCACTCTATAAATGAAACTTTGACCTTTTATCTATCTAGATTTTGATTGATGTGATTTCAATAAAGACAACGATAGTACTTCCGGTGCAATCAATAATTAAGTGTTGTAATAAAAGTTATATCACTCTATCAGCCTGGACGCAATGCCCTTGTGGATCCAGCCTTCAGGTGGAAATTCCCCATCCCTTACATACTGGCTGACAGCCTTGGTAAAAATGTGCACCATCTCTCATCCTAATAATGTGATTTACACTGGTGATAAACCATGATTAAAGAATACTAAACTATGGGTATTGCTACCAATACCATTATAATCAATACACATACAGATTATAATATTACTAGTCTGTTAATCCCTTGTTTGTATTTCAGACCTGAATGCCAAGGGGGTCATTTTCCAGGCCTTTGAGATGTACCGGCTGAAATCCTGTGTGGATTTCAAACCCTATGAAGGAGAGAAGAGCTTTATCAAATTTGAAAAGCTAGATGGGTATAGTTTGTTTTTCTGATATACGAGTCTGCTCCTCCACTCGATTCTGCTAATGATCACAGTCTTAACAGCCTCAGTTGAATCTTGTGCATTACTGCTTGGCTGGAACAAAGGTCTGCACCCACACTGGCACTATGTGGATAAGATTGGTCTCTCGTGTTCAAGAGATAATTCACTGCTGTGGCACCACGGAATTGTTGCAGGTGCTGGTCTATGGTCGGAGACCTACAGACAGGGCAACAGCTGTCATTGGGCCCATCCTGTGACTACAAAGGCACCATAATGCATGAGCTCCTCCACGCCCTGGGCTTTTACCATGAACAGTCTCGCACCGACCGAGATGACTATGTGGACATCTGGTGGGACCAGGTCCTGCCTGGTAAGGTTCAAGAGCTCAACACTCAAAACGTTTTTGCACGGCAAGCCTTATTTTAAAACTTACCACAACCTTTGAATGTACATTCTACAGGGATGGACCACAATTTTGATAAATACGCTGACGATTTCATCACCGACCAGAACACGCCATACGACTACGAGTCTATCATGCATTACGGTCCATATTCCTTTAACAAAGACCCACGGTACCCAACCATCACAGCCAAGGACCCAGAGATGACCAAAGTGCTGGGCCAGTACAATGACTTCAGCAGCCTGGATCTACTGAGGCTCAACAGGATGTATAACTGCTGTGAGTTTTTCCTGATCAGGTCACATGATCAGGAGGACCATCACTTTTTTCCTAATCACTTGATTTGACCAGAAAAAACTGCTGATGTTGTGTTTAACTTGTGTTTAACTGATTAAGTTTGCTTAGTGTGCTTGTGTATGATGTCTGTCCTGTAGCCTCCTCTCTGACCTTGTTGGACCAGTGTGCCTTTGAGACCGTCAACACCTGTGGGATGATCCAGAACCGTAACGATGATGGTGACTGGGTACGCACCATGAGCCAGCCAGAGTCTCATGACCACACTCTCATTGGCCAGTGCAAAGGTAGGGTTAACATACAGTATTACTAGGGTCAGGATCCCTGACATTGTCCAGAAAAAAACTCCTGCCCCTACACATCGCAAGGGTGGACACAGGTTTATCAACCATTCTGAATTGCATTCATGACTATTTTACTATAACACATCTATGATAACATCTTGTTTGTGATCTGTGTAGACGCAGGATTCTTCATGAACTTCTACACCGACACCGGCCGGGCAGGCGACTCAGCCTTTCTGGAATCCAGGGTCCTGCACCCCAAGAGGAATCTGCAGTGTTTGCAGTTCTTCTACAAGATGACTGGAAGCTCCAAGGACAAGCTGGTGGTCTGGACCAGGAAGGAGGATGCTAAAGGCAAAGTCTTATCCCCTACTGCAGCTGGGAATTTCATAGGTAGGCTTGAGAAAACTGGTGAGCAGCCATGCTCAATAAACTGATAAACCATGGCTGTGCTATGCGTTGTAGCATCATGATATAGCTTCAACAGGTACTGTTTGAAAATGTTCAACCTTAAAAATGATCATTACCCTGCATCTGTTTTCACAGGTGATGACGACCACTCCTGGAAGATTGCCCACGTTCCTTTGACGATGGACTCCAAGTTCCGCTATGCCTTCCAGGGGATCAGGGGCGACCCAGCCAACTCCTTGGGGGGGATCCAGGTGGATGACATCACCCTAGGTACGGTACTCTATCTTAACATTTTAAGTAACTGTAAAACCCTTCGATGTGTATGACAGGTGCTATGTGAATGAAGTTTTTATTGTCTTTATTCTTATTCTTATTAGCGGAGACACGCTGCCCCAGTGGAACATGGCGAATCAAGAACTTCAGCGAGTACATGAAGAGTTACGCCACAGGAGAGTACATCCAGAGCCCACGTTTCTACAGCCCCGAGGGCTACGCCTTTGGCATCCAGCTGCTACCCAACTCCTACTACGATGGGTACATTGGGGCCTTCTTCCACCTGAGCACCGGGGAGAACGACCAGGCCCTGGAGTGGCCGGCAGGGAACAGACAGGTCACCATCACACTGCTGGACCAGGACTCTGACGTCAGGCAGAGGCAGTCCTTCTCCTACAGCTTCACCACCAGTCCCACTCATCTCATTCCAGGTATGGGGCAGGCTAATGTTGGTTCAAAGGGGCACATAACATTTTTTTCTCTCACACTCAGATTATTGTGGCGATTAAAGCTTTTAGGTTAAACAATCGTCATAGCATTACCAACATTTTTATGAGTCAGCATAACAAGACCTCAATATAAATCAGGACAATTGCCTTCACATAATCTATATGCAGATTATCTGTTTATTTATAACAATCTTTCAGACTCCAACATATTGTACTGGGACAACCCGTCCAAGATGGGGACGTACGACCCGTCCTGTGACTGTTATCATGGCTGGACCTGGGGCTGGAATGCCTACTTCTCCCACTACCACCTCAATAGTAGGAGCTACCTGAAGAATGATGACCTCATTCTCTTCGTTGAGTTTGAAGGTGCGCCTGACTTTACTTTATAAGGGCTCTGAGATTTTTGGGGGGACCACTTGAAACTGTGTTAAACATGTCCCCTGTTGTTTTGTATTTCCAGATCTAACTCCGCTGATCAAAAGTGAAGTTCCAATTAAGTCTCCAGTTCAGCTCCGGAGTCAGGACTGAGGCTGTCCAGAACAACTATCAGATGCAGACTTTATGCATTTTTAAATGTCAATGTTCCCTTTTCTTTTTATTTCAAACATTCACAGAAAGGCAGTGGAAGTAAACATTGGCAGGCCTATACAAGGAAATGTGTCAGTTGTAATGTTAAACACTGTCTTGACAATCTGTCTGTGGCCTCCATCTGGATACTGGTTTGTTCATTTGTAGCCTGTGAAATGCACCTCCATGCAGCTTTTAACGGATTAAAATCAAACTATTCAAGGTATTGTCTCCAACATTAGTCTGTTCACCAGTTAACCATCATTTGCCCTGCCACCCATAACCAGAATAAAAGATAAGGATGTACAGTGCGCTCCCAAGAGTATTGGGACAGTGACACATTTTGTTGTTGCTTTAGCTCTGTACTGGATTTTAGATGATACAATGATTGTGAGGTTAAAGTGCAGACTCAATTATTTTTACAACACTAACCAAACAACAACAACAAAAAACACCACATGTAAACACGACACCACATTGTTCTCTCTCATCCTATTTTGATTTAAGGGCACATTTCTATACTTTCATTTCTGTCATCCTGACAAAAAATCTAAATACAAATGTTGCATATATGGGAGGGCTGCAACAAATTTTCAAGAATAAGAAATAAATAGGTAATTAATAATTAAAGAAAATTGCCAGCATTTTTTCATTATCTACATTATCTAAATTACATATGATGTATTAGTATAATATCAATAATTTTGAAAGAATGTCCATGATTAGTATTAATGACATACTGTAAATAACAATATAATAATATATACAGACTGTCAGCTTTAATCTGAATGAATCGGGAATAATGATAAGTGAGAAAGTTACATACGTACAAATATCATACCCCCCAAAAAATGCTAACCTCCCCTATTATTGTAATGGTGAGAGGTTAGCATGTCTTGGGGGTATGATATTTGTGCATCTGTAACTTTCTCACTCACCATTATTCACGATTCATTCAGGATTCTCCGTAATCATGGTAGCATCCACATTAATGTAGAAGTGTTTAGAAACATATTCTATTCTTATTTACAATAAATTGAACTAAAAAATGGCACATTACGTTATTTACCATTCCTTTCTTTTGGGGACAAAATAATCTGAAACACAACCAAAACAAACAGCAAATGCATCCAACAAATTTGTATTGTCACAAGCTTGATGTAGTTGTTACGTGCTATGAATATGGGACCAAATACATCGTTTTTTACTACTTTAATACACATAAGTGAATTTGTCCTAATACTTTTGGTACCCTAAAACGGGGGGACTATGTACAAATTGTGCTGTATCGCTTAACGGTTTATTCGATAGGGATGGAAATACCCTAAAATTAAAGCTAACGGTCTGCACTTTAACCTTATTGTCATTGTATCATTTCATATCCAAAAGTGATGGAGTACAGTGCCATTAAAAATATATATCACGTTCCCTATACTTTTGAACTCACTAGCTAGCTAGTTAGCGGGGTGCACGCTAATAGCGTTTCAATCGGTGACGTCACTCGCTATGAGACCTTGAAGTAGTTGTTCCCCTTGCTCTGCAAGAGCTGCGGCTTTTGTGGGACGATGGGTAATTATGCTTCAAGGGTGGCTGTTGTCGATGTGTGCAGAAGGTCCCTGGTTTGAGCCCAGGTAGGGGCGAGGAGAAGGACGGAAGCTATACTGTTACATACGTTCAAACTTTTGGAGCTCACTGTATGTTCAAACACACTGACACACTATTACCCACTCTGCCTGTCTTTAATAACACCATGTAGCTCAGGACAAATGAAGACTAGTAAATACATAAACCTGGAGAAAACACAACTGCAATTAATACACTATTTGTTTTACATTAAAATCATTTTGAAATAGGTTTAAACATAAGAAACTTAAACCTGCATGCTAAAAGTGCATGTCAGAAACTCAATCGAAAACACTAAATCATGTTTGAAACTGTTGCTGACATAGTACCAAAACACAATAACATATTTATCTGCCAAGGTTACAAGATAAGATCATTGAAGATAATGATATGACAAGACACATCTGACTGAACGGCAAAGTGAGAGAGAGAGATGTGATGGTCAAGTGTTAAGTTCACGTTACTCATTACAGTCATTATAAACAGATGTAGGATCTTAATTTGAGCAAGTTTGTTACAACAGGAAAATAATCCTCCAGCAACAGTAAATGTAAATGATTATGTGGATTATTATTAATGGACATTTATGTAGGGATTGATACATTTCCATTAGAGCAAATCAATATTGTAAAGTGGATACATTATTTATAGCTTTGCAATTCCTGCTGTGCAAGAAAATTCTTAGCAACAAAATGGTGGTCAAATTAAGATCCTACATCTGTATAGATCAAAGTTTCATCCAGACTCTGACTTTATTGGTCTGTTTACAATAGCAGATAAACACATATCCAACTCCTCCAGATTAAACATGGGCTCTGTCAATGCGCCATGGAGGATCACCGCTTTCATTGCAATTCTGGTTGTGTTCAAGGTAGGGCACACATCCTATGTTATTGAAAGGAATTGACTTAATTATAATAATTGTACATTTGATCAATTATATGTTGTGAGTCAAGCAGTGTCTCTTTTTGTTGTAGGTGCAAGCTGTTCCGACACGTTATGGTAAGTTCTAGATCGTCTCGTGCATAAGGGTGTATGTGTGATAATGCTCTGTGTTCTTACAGAATGGTTTCTCTGTTGAATGAATAGGTGGTGATGCAGATGCAGGTGAATTGCGAGAGGATATACTTGATATCAATTCAGGTAATTTTCTCTACACTCTCTCACTGTAACATTACTGAAGTTATATAATAATATGTGCAATAATCTCACAAATCTGGCAATATTTATTTTACTGAGAGTGATAGATTTGTTTATTTCCTGATATTTCAGAAGCAGATCTAAATCTCTTTGAGGGAGACATTGCAGGTGATGTAGGTACACTTCTCTTCATAGCCTTGTTCTATGTAATAGTTGACTAAACATAAATCAGTTAGCCTCATTTTTTTTTTTATGGATTTTGCAGCCAAGGCGAAATGCAATCCTGGATGAAACGAGAAGATGGAAGTTTCCCATTCCTTACATCTTGACAGATTCTTTGGGTATGTAGGCTCTACCAACCATGTCTCAATGCTGTGTGAAATACAGTCATTGACAACATTCTGAAAACTAGTTCATATTCACTCCCTCAGAGCTGAATGCAAAAGGTGTTATTCACCAGGCATTCGAAGCATACCGCCTGAAATCCTGTGTGGACTTCAAGCCCTATGAGGGAGAAAGCACATACATCTCCTTCACAAAGCTGAGTGGGTGAGTTCAGCCAAATACACTGTAATGTCATGAGCTCTTGGTTAACTTTATGGACCGTCTGTCCCTCCAAAGCATAAAATACAAGGTTTTATGGAGAGCACAGATTAGAAAATGCTTATCTAAGGAAATGACATTCATCATAGTGTTCTATGCGTCTACAGATTCCAAACCTGTAATAAACGGTGACCCCTCTTTTAGTGTAAAGTCGAGGAATACTGTATGTCACGCTCTGACCTTAGATATCTCTGTTTTCTTTATATTTGGTTAGGTCAGGGTGTGACGAAGGTGGGTATGCTAGTTTTTGTATTGTCTAGGGTGTTTGTATGTCTAGGGGTTTTGTAGGTCTAGGTATTTGTATGTCTATGGTGGCCTGATATGGTTCCCAATCAGAGGCAGCTGTTTATCGTTGTCTCTGATTGGGGATCATATTTAGGTAGCCATTTTCCCTTTTGTGTTAGTCGATTCTTGTTCAATGTTTAGATGCCTGTCTGCATTATTCATATTAGCTTCACGGTTTGTTTTGTTGTTTTGTTAGTTTGTTCAGTGTTCAGTGTTCATTCTTTTAATAAATATAGAATGTACCCAAACAACTCTGCGCCTTGGTCCGATTCATACGACGAACGTGACAGAATATGCTAAAGAATTTTGTTGAGTACTGTCCTTCATGTCACCATTGTTATGATGAGGTACATATTCTGTGTGGACCACAGTAAAGTAATGTTATGGTGAAATATTAAGTAAGATGTACGATTGTAAATCCGTTTTCTCCACAGAACAAATGAGGAAACATTGTATTGTTCCTATTTTTCCTTTAGCACAATTTTCTTACTTACTTTTTTAAAACTCTTCATTGTTGGTTAAGGGCTTCTTGGTTAAGGGGATCCTTTATGGATCATTTAGCGATTTGATTTAGAATTTTAGAACCCCTTCAGGTCAAAAAATATATATATAAAAAAATGATTGATAAAATATTACATTAGGCTTTTATAGCCCATAGAAACACATTGAAAAACACATTCATAATTGTTTTTTAAGTGTCTGTCATATATCTAGGAGCTCAGAAATATTGCGTTTTTTTAATACACATATTTAACCCCTTTTGGGGGGTAGGCAGAAAACTACCTTCATACTTCCATTCATTTTTTGAAACTAGCACCAGTTACCTTCAAACGAGTCCCATGACACCATCGTTTTCGTGAGAATCTCCCCTTTCCACAGTGGGGTCACATTAGTTTGTAGCCGTAACAGTTTGGACAGATGAGTCCCCTGACACTTGTGGGGGTCATAATAGATATATAATAGGCAAAATAGTTCAGACGCTACAGGCGTTTTCGTGAGAAGACCGATTTTTTGGGGATGTCTCATGGTGTGACAAACACATTTCACCGCGACATCTGGGGAGGTGGATTGAGAAACATTCAATGCAAAAAAAAGCGGATATCTCTATCTTAAATTGACAGATTTTGATGGGGATTGTGTCAATCGACACTTAGGGATAATTAAGGTCTATTAAGTAAGCATTTCTCGGTATGTGACAAATAACATTTGTTTTAATTTGATTTGATTTTGTGTTTACTCTCGTGTCATAATGTGTAATCCTGTCTGTGACGGCCACAGATGCTGGTCATTTGTAGGAGATGATAAGGTAGGACAGAACCTCTCCATAGGGGCGCGCTGTGACACCAAGGCCATCGTGGAGCACGAGCTCCTCCACGCTCTGGGCTTCTACCATGAGCAGTCACGCTCTGACAGAGACGACTACGTCAAGATCTGGTGGGACCAAATCATAGAAGGTGGGTGTGATGGAGTTAAGCACAGACGGTGGCAGATACAAGTATCAGTTGTGTGTCAAAGTGTACACAGATTTGCAGATGTTATCACAGGTAGAGCAAAATGCTTGTGTTTTTAGCTCCAACAGCGCAGTAATCCCTAGAAATAGGAGAAAAAAAACACAATCCACACGAGAATAAGTGCAAATCTTACTTGGAAAAGTGATTTACAAGCGTCTAACAATTTTGAATAACACATTCTGTAACCTGCATATCTACAGGAAAGGAGCACAACTTTAACAAGTATGAGGACGACTTCATCACAGACCTGAACACACCATATGACTATGAGTCCGTCATGCATTACAGGCCATTGTCTTTCAACAAGAACGCCACCGTCCCTACCATCACCACAGCCATCCCAGCGTTCAATGAGATCATCGGACAGCGTCTGGACTTCAGCGCAGTAGACTTGCTCAGGCTGAACCGCCTGTACGACTGCAGTAAGTGACTCAGATGGAATGACCTATATGATCAAACTGCAAGAGCCATCAACTTTGCTCAGAGGCATCAAATAAAGTATAAGGAAATTATGAGGAACAACCACAGCCTTAGACATTGCCATTCTGATAGAGATTTGATGATGATGATTATGAATAACAGCTAACAGAGTTGCTGTTGTTGCAGCCAATACACACACTCTCCTGGACCAGTGTTCCTTTGAGCTGATCAACATCTGTGGTATGATCCAGGGTGAGACTGACGAGGCAGACTGGGTCCAGACCCTGAGCAGCGCTGAGGAGCCAGACCACACACTGGCAGGCCGCTGCAGAGGTTCCTACAGTACTACCTACACACACGGACAAAATCTTTCACATTCTTCATCCTGTCGTGACTTTACTTTCATTCATATGATGACTGTTATTCATCTAATCAACTAACTACATTTAATTGTTTCGAAATGAAATGAAATGAAAATGAATAATGTTACAATTAACTCATAAGAAATTTGGGGCACCATGAGAGCGGTTGTTTATTTAGTGACCATCTCCTGAATTAAACTCTAAAAGGTCTTTACTTATCACATCCATAAAACAGTCAATGTATGAATCATTCCCTCGTATCATATTATCATTCTGAACAGTCAAAACCTCCTGCATCTGCAAAAACCTCAGCCTTACTTATGATTCAGTACTACACACATTTGATTAATGATTTATTTACTAGCTAACTAAATGATAACACAGGATAAACATACACACTTAATACATTAGAAACAGGTCCCTAGCGGACTGTCACAATATTGCAGCTTGTTACAAAGGAGATGGAGGGGGCGAGAGAGAGGGGCAGAGACATAACACTTTGGTACATTTAGAAACTACTAGTGGTTAGAGTGTTGGACTAGTAACCGGAAGGTTGCAAGTTCAAACCCCCGAGCTGATAAGGTACAAATCTGTCGTTCTGCCCCTGAACAGGCAGTTAACCCACAGGCCGTCATTGAAAATAAGAATTTGTTCTTAACTGACTTGCCTAGTAAAATATATATTTTTTTAAATACTCTCACAGTAATCATATACTTTGCACATGAACCGCCGCCCGTTTGGAGTAAGAAATCATGAATGTATTCACGTGTAAATGCCTTGGTTCGCCGGGTATCTCGGTTGGAACCAAGCCTTCTTGGAAACACGCTTGTAATGTTCCAAAAGGGTCTCCACCTGTCTCTTCTACTGTTGTCCTCTGCCGTTGTCTAGTATCCATTGACTTGTCGCATAGTCCTGAACAGAACTACAGAGTTTATTCTACTTTCCATTCGCTCCTGAAACTTTCTCTTTGAATATAGGCTAGCCAGCAGTGTCGGTGGTATACATTGGGGGATGAGATTAAGAAGAGTAGTAGTATGGTCCCGCTTAAGTTCACTTTTCTAGATACTTTACTTAGGACAGCTGCTCAGCTGTACCAGTGATTGTCTGGGAGGTGACTATCGTCTCTACCTCGTGTTGAGATTTCAGAGTTCGAACCACTTGAGACGCCTTTCTGTTCTCATATGTGAATTAAGCCCTCATTTTATACAGTTCATTCAAAATGGGGTTGTTCAAGAGGCTGACATGCTCTCTGACCTCCCTCAAGGGGCAGTGACTACTCACTTGTACAAAGTTATAGAAACAATTTCCTCTTATATTTCTAACATCACATCGTTCTCTTAGCAAAAACACTTTCATCATTGTTCGTATTTCATGCACAACGTATTGGATGGAGATTTCGTACATGTAGTGGGTATACTTTTCAAGTTACAGTATTTCCTTTATAACACGTTTAATGACATCACAAAATAACCAACAATATCACCATTCCCAAGTTCTCTGTTGGGAATATTGTTCCAGTATTCGCTTTTGAATGAGTTAAAGTTTCAGCGGGAAAAGTCTCTGGAGATAAAGCACATTCCTTTGTGAATTTGGAGAGGGAGACACTGGATCTCCTCTCCTTTAATTTACAACATCGCGTGAGGTGTCAACCCCCCCACACCAATTTCCTCCTCCCCCTATACATTTGGATCCTCACAGGAAAGTCATGACAATCCTTCCACTTGATATTAGCAATCATATATGGTTTGTTTAGTATTTGTACTGTATCAATGACCCTCTCTGTAGATGCTGGCTATTTCATGAGGTTTGACACATCTAAAGCGACAGTGGGGAAAAGCGCTCTTCTAGAGTCACGCATCCTCTACCCTAAGAGGAAGGAGCAGTGTCTGCAGTTCTTCTACAAGATGGTCGGGCCCGCCAGGGACAGGCTGTTTGTGTGGGTCAGAACAGACGATGGGACAGGAAATGTCTGCAGTGTCAAGAAGGTACATACCATCACAGGTACTGTATTCAGGAGAACCCCGCTTTCAACGAAATAAATAAATATGTTACACATATGGTTTGTAGTTTTGATAGTGTCTGGGTTGCATGTTACTCCAGGAGTATGGGAAGGTGATCAGGAAGCTGATCAGATGTCTTATTTCCTCAGGTGATGGAGATGACTCCTGGAATGTAGCCCACGTGACCTTGAAGGTCAAAGAGAGGTTCCGCTACTTCTTCCAGGGCACGGTAGGGTCCAACAATAATGCAGATGGGGCCATCTTGATCGATGACATCACATTAACAGAAACCACCTGCCCAAGTGGCGTTTGGAGAATTCAGAACTTCACTGGCCTGCTCGCCATAACTCCAGCCGGAGGGCGCATCAGGAGCAAGCCGTTCTACAGCGCTGAGGGTTATGCTTACGGGATCAGCCTCTACCCCAAGGGAATAGACGGCACATATCCTGACTATGTGGGTGTGACCTTCCATCTATGCAGCGGGGAGAACGACGGTGTGATGGAGTGGCCAGTGATCAACAGGCAGGCCACCGTCACTGCCATGGACCAGGACCCTGACGCTAAGCTGAGGATGTCTGCCACCAGAAGCTTCACCACCGGTCAGTGTAATCATGTGCTTATGAGTCCCTTACGTAAAATATGTCTTACAAACAGGCACAGTATTGTTCAGTATTTACTGATTCGCTGTGAAATTGTATACGCTTGTATGATCTTAGTCCACCATAAAATATACTATCAAAAGTATACACCAGGCAATCTTTTGATACATGTAAAATAATTGGCTTTGTAACATGTTAACACCTTAAACTGTTTTTTTCCCCCAGATACTACTAACCCATATTGGGTCAAGCCCACCAGCACCAGTGGGGCGGAGTGGGACGCGAGCTCCAACTGCTACAGAGGATCTGAGTATGGATGGACTACGTTCCTCTCTCATGACCAGCTGCACAGGAGAAGCTTTCTCAAGAACGATGATCTCATCATTGTTGCCGACTTTGACGGTGAGGGCCTGTACATCAAACTTGACAACATCAGTTTATTTGCTCCACATACAAAATAGCGAGACATACAGTGCATTCAAAAAGTATTCAGACCCACTTCACTTTTTCCACATTTTGTTACGTTACAGCCTTATTCTACAATGGATTACATAAAACATTTTACTCATCCACCTACACACAATACCCCATAATGATGAAGCGAAAGCAGGATTTTTAGAAATTGTTGCAAATGTAAAAAAAAAAGAAAAAAAAACCCTTAGTTTTATAAGTATTCAGACACTTTACTATGAGACTTGAAATTGAGCTCAGGTGCATCACTAACTCAAAAAAGTTCTGGGACACTGTAAAGTCCATGGAGAATAAGAACACCTCCTCCCAGCTGCCCACTGCACTGAAGATAGGAAACACTGTCACCACTGATAAATCCACCATAATTGAACATTTCAATAAGCATTTTTCTACTGCTGGCCATGCTTTCCACCTGGCTACTCCTACCCCTGTCAACAGCACTGCACCCCCAACAGCAACTCGCCCAAGCCTTCCCCATTTCTCCTTCTCCCAAATCCATTCAGCTGATGTTCTGAAATCAGCCGGGCTAGACAATCTGGACCCTTTCTTTCTAAAATTATCTGCCGAAATTGTTGCCACCCCTATTACTAGCCTGTTCAACCTCTCTTTCGTGTCGTCTGAGATTCCCAAAGATTGGAAAGCAGCTGCGGTCATCCCCCTCTTCAAAGGGGGGGACACTCTTGACCCAAACTGCTACAGACCTATATCTATCCTACCATGCCTTTCTAAGGTCTTCGAAAGCCAAGTCAACAAACAGATTACCGACCATTTTGAATCTCACCATACCTTCTCTGCTATGCAATCTGGTTTCAGAGCTGGTCATGGGTGCACCTCAGCCACGCTCAAGGTCCTAAACGATATCTTAACCGCCATCGATAAGAAACATTACTGTGCAGCCGTATTCATTGATCTGGCCAAGGCTTTTGACTCTGTCAATCACCACATCCTCATCGGCAGACTCAACAGCCTTGGTTTCTCAAATGATTGCCTCGCCTGGTTCACCAACTACTTCTCTGATAGAGTTCAGTGTGTCAAATCGGAGGGTCTGTTGTCCGGACCTCTGGCAGTCTCTATGGGGGTGCCACAGGGTTCAATTCTTGGACCGACTCTCTTCTCTGTATACATCAATGAGGTCGCTCTTGCTGCTGGTGAGTCTCTGATCCACCTCTACGCAGACGACACCATTCTGTATACTTCCGGCCCTTCTTTGGACACTGTGTTAACAACCCTCCAGGCAAGCTTCAATGCCATACAACTCTCCTTCCGTGGCCTCCAATTGCTCTTAAATACAAGTAAAACTAAATGCATGCTCTTCAACCGATCGCTACCTGCACCTACCCGCCTGTCCAACATCACTACTCTGGATGGCTCTGACTTAGAATACGTGGACAACTACAAATACTTAGGTGTCTGGTTAGACTGTAAACTCTCCTTCCAGACCCATATCAAACATCTCCAATCCAAAGTTAAATCTAGAATTGGCTTCCTATTTCGCAACAAAGCATCCTTCACTCATGCTGCCAAACATACCCTTGTAAAACTGACCATCCTACCAATCCTCGACTTTGGCGATGTAATTTACAAAATAGCCTCCAATACCCTACTCAACAAATTGGATGCAGTCTATCACAGTGCAATCCGTTTTGTCACCAAAGCCCCATATACTACCCACCATTGCGACCTGTACGCTCTCGTTGGCTGGCCCTCGCTTCATACTCGTCGCCAAACCCACTGGCTCCATGTCATCTACAAGACCCTGCTAGGTAAAGTCCCCCCTTATCTCAGCTCGCTGGTCACCATAGCATCTCCCACCTGTAGCACATGCTCCAGCAGGTATATCTCTCTAGTCACCCCCAAAACCAATTCTTTCTTTGGCCGCCTCTCTTTCCAGTTCTCTGCTGCCAATGACTGGAACGAACTACAAAAATCTCTGAAACTGGAAACACTTATCTCCCTCACTAGCTTTAAGCACCAACTGTCAGAGCAGCTCACAGATTACTGCACCTGTACATAGCCCACCTATAATTTAGCCCTATCAACTACCTCTTTCCCAACTGTATTTAATTAATTTATTTATTTTGCTCCTTTGCACCCCATTATTTTTATTTCTACTTTGCACATTCTTCCATTGCAAAACTACAATTCCAGTGTTTTACTTGCTATATTGTATTTACCTTGCCACCAAGGCCTTTTTTGCCTTTACCTCCCTTCTCACCTCATTTGCTCACATTGTATATAGACTTGTTTATACTTTATTATTGACTGTATGTTTGTTTTACTCCATGTGTAACTCTGTGTTGTTGTATCTGTCGAACTGCTTTGCTTTATCTTGGCCAGGTCGCAATTGTAAATGAGAACTTGTTCTCAACTTGCCTACCTGGTTAAATAAAGGTAAAATAAAAATAAATAAATAAATAAATCTAGTTTCCATTGATCATCCTTGAGATGTTTCTACAACTTGATTGGAGTCCACCTGTGGTAAATTCAAAGGCACACACCTGTCTATATAAGGTCCCACAGTTGAAAGTGCATGTCAGAGCATAAACCAAGCCATGAGGTTGAAGGAATGGTTTGTAGAACTCTGAGACAGGATTATGTCAATGCACAGATCCGGGGAAGGGTACCAAAAAATTACTGCATCATTGAAGGTCCCCAAGAACACAGTGGCCTCCATCATTCTTAAATGGAAGAAGTTTGGAACCACCAAGACTCTTCCTAGAGCTGGCCGCCCGGCCAAACTGAGAAATTTGCGGAGAAGGGCCTTGGTCAGGGAGGTGACCAAAACCCCATGGTCACTCTGACAGAGCTCTAAAGGTCCTCTGTGGTGATGAGAGAAACTTCCAGAAGGACAACCATCTCTGCAGCACTCCACCAATTAGGCTTGGCACATGAGAGCCCGCTTGGAGTTTGCCAAACGGCACCTAAAAGACTCATTAGAAGCATGAATGCCAAGCGTCACGTCTGGAGGAAACCTGGCACCATCATTACGGTGATGCATCGAGGTGGCAGCATCATGCTGTGGGGATGTTTTTCAGCGGCAGGGACTGAGAGACTAGTCAGGATTGAGGGAAAGATGAACAGAGCAAAGTACGACTGGGGCAAAGGTCCACCTTCCAACAGGACAACGACCCTAAGCACACTGCCAAGACACCGCAGGAGTGGCTTTGGGACAAGTCTCTGAATGTTCTTGAGTGGCCCAGCCAGAGCCTGGACTTGAACCTGATCTAACATCTCTGGAGTGGCCTGAAAATAGCTGTGCAGCGACGCTCCCCATTCAACCTGACAGAGCTAGAGATCATCAGAGAAGAATGGGAGAAACTTCCTAAGTACAGATGTGCCAAGCTTGTAGCGTCATACCCATGAAGACTCGAGGCTGTATTCGCTTCCAAAGGTGCTTCAACAAAGTACTGAGTAAAGGGTCTGAATACTTATGTAAATGTGATATTTCAGTGGTTTTGCGTTGTCATTATGTGGTACTGAGTGTAGATTAATGAGGGGGGAAAAAAACTATTTCATCCATTTTAGAATAAGGGTGTAACGTAACAAAATGTGGAAAAAGTCAATAGGTCTGAATACTTTCCGAATGCACTGTACACTGTATATTTATATATAGTGTATATTGTTATGTGATGATTTGAACAGTTTCTGACTGTTACTATTTAACCTAACCCACGTCACCCTAAAACTGTGCAAAGCAATCAATTGACATGGTCACTTTACAGCAAGAGACAAAATAGAGTTGAATAATTTAGCAGTTGGAGTATTACACCACAAAACAACAAAAACAACAACATTCTCTCTCCTAACACTAAACAATTATTATTTGTGGATGTGTTCCAGATTTGACCCACCTGGTGAAGATGGAGGTCCCTGTCCAGCCAAAGAGTCCCAGTGGTGACCTCCCAGATGAGGAGACCCCTAGACAGGAGAAGGAGATGGCTGACGTTCCCAAACACAGACAGGCACGGGCCGTCCCTAGTGACCCGTGTAGCCCCGACCCCTGCCTCAACGGGGGAGTGTGTGTGGTTGAGAAACATGGGAAAGCCACGTGCAGGTGTGTTTACAAGTATGACCTGCACAACCCCACACCAACACCTAGGGTTCAATTCAATCTATATTTCGGAAATTCCGTGCTGCAGCGTGATTGAAATGTAATGACAATGTTCTCACGTTTACAGAGACTACATTCACGGTAAACGCTGCATATGTCGGCTCAATCTGAATTTATCTTTACATATTAATTGCGCTATAGTGCTGAATTGATAGTGCAGTTACTGTGTGACAAACCATACACTCATTTCCTTTTCTGTTTTTTCATACACACATTTCCACTCCAAAATCTGCCAGATCTTTGTCTGTGTTGACTGATTCTGTAATTGTGAAGTTTGACATGGGCACATCACATCTGAGTCACTACTTGCAATATACAGTACATTATCATTTTGACATGCTGCCTGCATTTTTACTAGGGTTTTTGCTTTCATGAAAGCACAGTACAATATGGTATAGGAGACAAGGAGTGAGTATGTGTATTGTATCACTGTTATCACTGACTCATAATGGCTGTTGTTCTCACTAAGGTGTGCCACTGGCCAGGCCACATACTATGCTGGTGAGACGTGTGAGAAGCAACATATCGATGGCCGCATTCTGGGCGTTCTGATTGGTGGAGCGGCAGGGACAATCGTGCTGACTCTGGCCATCTTCTCAGTCATCCGGAGAGTTCACTGAGTCACCATACTGCGTCACAGCTATACTTATGTACCACCTCAATCCCAATGCCTCTCTAAGAAACAGTGATTATAGATTGCCACGCGTATTGTATATTTGATATTGTTATTTTGAATCAATAAGAACTCCTTGACCATGGCTGGCATTCAATCAATTAATTGCAGAGTGACTTTTCATAGACCAGTTCACTCTCCACTGTATGTGAAATTATTTATTAAATTACTTATGTTTATGTTAGGTTTGGACGCTTGTAATTGTCTATAACATGAACTAAAACAATATTGTGGCAAGTTGCTCAATAATTGTTTATTTAACTAGACAAGTCAGTTCAGAACAAATTCTTATTTACATTGACGGCCTACCCCGGACGACGCTGGGCCAATTGTGCGCAGCCCTATGAGACTCCCAATCACGGCTGGATGTGATACAGTCTGGAATCAAACCAGGGACTGTAGTGACACCTCTTGCACTGAGATGCAGTGCCTTAGACCACTGCACCACTCAGGAGCCTGAATGAAATAATGAAATAATTGCTTCTGTGAGATTTATGTTTCTTTATTTGATTGATTATTAGATGATTGCAAGAGCACACACACATACAGATAACAATGTAAAAAATAAACATTAACATAGGGCTAGATTTAATTCAGATTTAATTCAGACTGCGGAAGATCCATGTTACAGCGTAATTGACATTTAAAGGCAATTTCCGATTGGACTGACGTTACTGTGACTGCAGTCTCTGAGAAATGTGGGAACATTGCCTTTAAATGTCAATCACACTCTGGATTGAATCTAGGCCATAGACTAATGGAGATACTACCCTTCCCTAATAAAGCTAGTTAATCTAGGGGCTCTATTCATTCCGTAGCACTGAAGATCTGCTTTATAGTGCAATTGACAATTAAAGGCAGCGTTCCCACGGTTGCAGAGACTGCATGTCAGCTCAATCAGATATTACCTTAACATTTTTATGTGGATCTTCCACGATGCTTTGTCGAAATGGATTGAATCCAGCCCTAGGTTTCTAATTTTTTACTTAAATGCATTTGCTGTACAGCCACAAAGAATACTACTATATTCCAAACAATGAATTGGTGGCAGCGGGTTTAGATTAAAAAAGACAATTAGGCCGGGATTCAATCAAAGGCACGTTGTCTACAAGTGCACAGCACTTGAAGGGCATTTTCAAGGTAATTTCAGCTTGAGCCAATATCTGCAGTGTTTACCGTGAATGCGATCTTTGCAAATGTTGGGGAAATAGCCTTTAAAAGGCACTTTGTCAGTATGCAATGTGTTTGTCTACAACATGCCTCTGATTGAATCCTGGCCTTCCTTTATTACAATAACTTTGATTGCCACAGTTCATCTACAGTCATAAATAATGCAAGTACAGGAACAACAACAGTAATATTAAGACATCATAGTATTCTACTGTACTGTTTGTAGAAAATACAGTGCCTTGCGAAAGTATTCGGCCCCCTTGAACTTTGCAACCTTTTGCCACATTTCAGGCTTCAAACATAAAGATATAAAACTGTATTTTTTTGTGAAGAATCAACAACAAGTGGGACACAATCATGAAGTGGAACGACATTTATTGGATATTTCAAACTTTTTTAACAAATCAAAAACTGAAAAATTGGGCGTGCAAAATTATTCAGCCCCCTTAAGTTAATACTTTGTAGCGCCACCTTTTGCTGCGATTACAGCTGTAAGTCGCTTGGGGTATGTCTCTATCAGTTTTGCACATCGAGAGACTGAAATTTTTTCCCATTCCTCCTTGCAAAACAGCTCGAGCTCAGTGAGGTTGGATGGAGAGCATTTGTGAACAGCAGTTTTCAGTTCTTTCCACAGATTCTCGATTGGATTCAGGTCTGGACTTTGACTTGGCCATTCTAACACCTGGATATGTTTATTTTTGAACCATTCCATTGTAGATTTTGCTTTATGTTTTGGATCATTGTCTTGTTGGAAGACAAATCTCCGTCCCTTCTCAGGTCTTTTGCAGACTCCATCAGGTTTTCTTCCAGAATGGTCCTGTATTTGGCTCCATCCATCTTCCCATCAATTTTAACCATCTTCCCTGTCCCTGCTGAAGAAAAGCAGGCCCAAACCATGATGCTGCCACCACCATGTTTGACAGTAGGGATGGTGTGTTCAGCTGTGTTGCTTTTACGCCAAACATAACGTTTTGCATTGTTGCCAAAAAGTTCAATTTTGGTTTCATCTGACCAGAGCACCTTCTTCCACATGTTTGGTGTGTCTCCCAGGTGGCTTGTGGCAAACTTTAAACGACACTTTTTATGGATATCTTTAAGAAATGCCTTTCTTCTTGCCACTCTTCCATAAAGGCCAGATTTGTGCAATATACGACTGATTGTTGTCCTATGGACAGAGTCTCCCACCTCGGCTGTAGATCTCTGCAGTTCATCCAGAGTGATCATGGGCCTCTTGGCTGCATCTCTGATCAGTCTTGTCCTTGTATGAGCTGAAAGTTTAGAGGGACGGCCAGGTCTTGGTAGATTTGCAGTGGTCTGATACTCCTTCCATTTCAATATTATCGCTTGCACAGTGCTCCTTGGGATGTTTAAAGCTTGGGAAATCTTTTTGTATCCAAATCCGGCTTTAAACTTCTTTACAACAGTATCTCGGACCTGCCTGGTGTGTTCCTTGTTCTTCATGATGCTCTCTGCGCTTTTAACGGACCTCTGAGACTATCACAGTGCAGGTGCATTTATACGGAGACTTGATTACACACAGGTGGATTGTATTTATCATCATTAGTCATTTAGGTCAACATTGGATCATTCAGAGATCCTCACTGAACTTCTGGAGAGAGTTTGCTGCACTGAAAGTAAAGGGGCTGAATAATTTTGCACGCCCAATTTTTCAGTTTTTGATTTGTTAAAAAAGTTTGAAATATCCAATAAATGTCGTTCCACTTCATGATTTTGTCCCACTTGTTGTTGATTCTTCACAAAAAATACAGTTTTATATCTTTATGTTTGAAGCCTGAAATGTGGCAAAAGGTCGCAAAGTTCAAGGGGGCCGAATACTTTCGCAAGGCACTGTAAGTGTACAGGAAATCACAAAGATGTGTTTAGCAATTGATTCATGTCTAGGAGTTCAGATATTAATATGAAACTTGATAGGTAATTGACATAATATAATGAAATCATGATAAGACCTGTCTAAACACCACCTAAACCACAGCCATCCCTGTCTTTGAGGAAACAACCAGGTGGATGTTTCTGTCTGGGTGAGAGTAGTGGCAGACATATGGGTTGGTCCTGATCCAGTATATAGCTTGATCCAGAATATAGCTAGTTTTCTGAGGCAGAAAACATATGATGAGTACAGTGTATTTCATTCCCCAATCGTGCAGACCCTTAAAGTGTGCAGGCTTTTGTTACAGCCCAGTACTAGAATGCCTGGTTTGACTAATTAAGGAGTTAAGAGTTAGGTGTTAATTTAATTATTGAAATGACACGTGTTTAGCAGCATACATGTTTGTCTTGTATCAAGACTGTACAAACCTTGATGTTCATCAGTTATTTGAAGTGGACTTTGTCAGGTTTTTTATACTCTCACTTGTCCCTTTGGTAGTAGGTGCCTGGTGAGAGAGGTGGGCAGATTTATATCTGTGCTTTCAGTAACACATGACACTATGTTGCTTTTCTGTGTAGTAACACTGTAATTACACTGGCATTACAATATTGATACATGGTGCTTTATTTTGCTTTGCTTTCTAATTACAAAGGAATAGAACTGGGCGTTTTTTGTTATTAAACAGTCTTTATAAACTGGGTGGTTCGAGCCCCGAATGCTGATTGGCTGACAGCCGTGGTATATCAGACTGTATACCACGGGTATGACAAAACATTTATTTTTACTGCTCTAATTAAATTGGTAAAAAGTGTATAATGGCAATAAGGCACCTTGGGGGTTTGTGATATAGGGCCAATATACCACGGCTAATGGCTGTATCCAGGAATTCCGTGTTGGGCCTTGCCTAAGAACAGCCCATAGCCATGGTATATTGGCCATATACCACACCTCCTCGGGCCTTATTGCTTCCATTACTATGTCATTACAAGACAATTACCATAGTACTATGGAAGTACAATGTTGTAACTAGCGTAATTATAGCATTCCTACACAGGTATAAGAGCAACTTGAAGAAAGATTTAACCACATTTGACTGCTCTATAATTTGTATTTTATTTTTTTATTTATCCGTTATTTTACCAGGTAAGTTGACTGAGAACACGTTCTCATTTACAGCAACGACCTGGGGAATAGTTACAGGGGAGAGGAGGGGGATGAATGAGCCAATTGTAAACTGGGGATTATTAGGTGACCGTGATGGTTTGGACACCGGGGTTAACACCCCTACTCTTACGATAAGTGCCATGGGATCTTTAATGACCTCAGAGAGTCAGGACACCCGTTTAACGTTCCATCCGAAAGACGGCACCCTACACAGGGCAGTGTCCCCAATCACTGCCCTGGGGCATTGGGATATTTTTTAGACCAGAGGAAAGAGTGCCTCCTACTGGCCCTCCAACACCACTTGAAAAGAAAGACAACAAAAGCAGGGGGAAAAAGATCAGAACTCACCCCAGCCAAGAAAAGTTTCAACACCTCATCTTTCACCTGGTATTAACATGACAAAGAAGGAGTCGTAGTAAGGGTACATAATATCTATACAGTTAGTATACATTATTCACTATTGTAACACTATTCAATTATAGCTTTCATTCATATCTAAATGATATCTATATCTTTAAGGATGGACAAATACCCTTTTCTCTGCAAAACATCCAGTCAGCAAAATGAAGAGGCCCTGAAAAACACCACACAATGAATACAATGGTAAAAACTAATTACAGCTAGTTTCACTCAATAATTTCAGACAGGAATATCTGTAATGGAAAATGGATGACAAAGTACCTGAAAGGAGTTTATGATGGTGAAAGCATAATTCATCAGAACACCCATTGGTTTGTTGATATCAATGAGCAACACAAAGAATCCCAAAACCCATGTTACTCCAAAGACTGGCGTTAAAAAGACCATCACTTTCATGATGCTTTTGGCTGCCTCTTTCTCATCGGCTTTACTCCCATCAGAGACAGTGGACTTTAGGAGTGTCATGATGACAACACCCATGGAGAAGAGATTCATCAAAATAATCGTCCCGACTGGCAGAAGAAATGCGTGAATGGACCCCTTCAGAGGCCCCTCGTAAGTGAGCCAGCAGGTTTCCGTGTTGTGGTAGGGTTTCCCTGTGTATTTGTAGTACACATAGGTAGCTGACACTATCACTGTGGGACAGATGTAGCCGAGGATGGTGGACAGGAGCAGATATACCCTCTTCCTCAGCGGGTGGAAGATGAAGATGAGCTGGTGTAGTAGCATGATGCTGAGGCATAGCATCCAGCAGAACATAGCCAGGAAGAAGTACTGCTTGGTCACGGTCAGGACGAGGCACCAGGTAGAGGTTTTGATGCTGGGGAAGCAGGAGGCCAGGAAACTGCAGTCGGCCAGTAACAGGCACAGAGAGATGTTGACCAGGGCCGTGTGGCGGAAGTGCGAGAGGTTGGACTTGACGACGGCCGACCACACCAGCGCCTCGATGATGAGGAAGATGATGAGGGAGCAGATGGACACGCCGAGGCCCACGTAGGTGATCTCATCCAGAAAGAGCAGGGTCACCGGGATCTTTGACATCAGCACTGAAAAGGAGGTCAGGTGGGTGCACTCGCAATGGCTTCTATTGTTGACCCCTTTCTTCCACTTGCAGCCTTCTTCAGACCATTCGTTCAATGTGGTGTTCCAGAACACACAGAGGATGTTGGAGTCTTGAGTCATCGACTGGTTGATGGGAAAGTCCAATTTGATGTCTATTTTGGAGTCATTGCTGTTTTGCAGTGTGGCTGACACCACAATGCTAGGGAATTTATAGTCTGAGAATTTAGAATTGTTTAATTTCTCAGCTAGGTTTTTTACTCCCACAGTTTTCACTATTCCCGAGGACAGGGCCAATTTGACCTCTACACCAAACACAATGTCATTGCAAGATGTGCCGTTTTGAACATTGCAGAGTTTGAGTTGTATATTTGGGGTGTCATTTCCGTCACTGGTATTCATTTTGATGTTATTCACTAGACCCTCGATAGACGTGAGGTATTTTGAGGACATGTCGTATTCAAGGGTTTTGTTGACTGCCTTCCAAGTGTTATTCAACATGTTGCTCGCAGCATCAAGAAATGTCTGAAAAATAAATACACATTTATGTTTCTGTATGAGATATATTGTACACGACTGTATAACAGTTATTTGGGGTATGGCTCACATCTAAAATGGAGTTATCCAGGGTGATGGTTTCTGATGCACTCGACATGGTATCCAGCACATTGATGGATGCACTCAGATCAGCAACTGAGTCAGCAACCATGCTCTTCTTCAAATCAGAAAAGATTTGAATAGCAACCTGCAGAGTGGCCCCAAGTCCCTCTTTAAAACTCTGTGATGTAAAAACAAACATGGAATAGTAACTTGGTTTCCTATACCAACACATTCTACAGGCCCAGAGTATTTCAACGCAAGTCACACAGCATTCCATTGGCTGGATGTGTAGTTGAAGAATGTGATATATCATATGACATACCCGTGAGTAGTGTTGTCATATTACTAAATGGCAGGAATGCACTTTTACAGAAAATGTAGGCATTCACCAAGACATTACCAACGTTCCGTATCAACTTCACAGTATAAGAGTTGTGTGAGTGCAGAAGGTGAAAGGTCATACTCACTGCTGCTGCATTGACAACTTTGTTGAGCTCCTCATTGACACAGTTATCCAGCACCTCCATCCACTCAGGCCCCTTGCATGTCCGCTCTTTGTACCCAACTCTATTCACCTCACATTTTCGGATGGTGACAGTTACACCTTTTGGGGTTTTTGGCCAAACATTATTGTCTTCAGGACAAGCCTGGTTCTTGTCATGAGCTGAATATAAACAGCAGTAAAGAGTATTAATGGGAATTAAGCCTCATCTTCTTCATCCCTTCTGGATGTAAGGGGACTTTAACCAATCACATAAGAAACACATTTGAGGGATAGTAATTAACTGGAATGTCTTTTTCTTTTTTCCCTTTTCTTTTATGGACTCATACAATCTGAACATACCATATATCACTGGGATAGTTATGCTTGCTTTCTTGATCTCATCCATCTGGTTTGTAAAGCTGACGATGACAACATGGGGTGAGCTTGATGGACTGCAATTTATAATTATCTCTGTGGTGTAGGCTATCCCCGCTGGTGGTACTAGAATAGAATGTGGTCACACTTTATTTGGATAGTGAAGATTTTCCATCTGTAGATGCTCTACAGATGGTCATACTATCAACAAACTATCTGTTGATAAGCAACTGCTTATTTATTATCAAGTTACTGCAACTTTAATCATTTTGAGCACAAAAATAAACAAGGTGATACGTAGTTCAAGACACAAGACTAAGAGTTCCTGGTACCTGGTTGAGTTTGGAGATTTGGAGTTTGGAGATTATTTTGGTATGACCAAGTGACCGTGTATTGCTCTGTGCTGTTATCGATGGTTGCGGTGACTGTCACAGGAGGCACTCCATCTTGGCATTCTACAGTCAGTGGGTCAATCGTCATGGTGATCTTATCTGGTAGCAGGGCTACCTTCAACTCTGCAGTGGCTGCGTGCACAATGGACCCTTTGGAAAATCCACACTTATAAATCCCTTCAGAAGCATTAAGAGAGGGATAAAATAGTTAATCATCACTCAAAAAGCAAGAATCATTACCAACAGTGGGCCTATTTCAGCATCGAACAAAATGATATGCTATATGTATAATGGCTTCATAAACATGAAATAGAATCCTACACCCTCAACTTATGTTGGCAAGCATCATAGGTCTCTCAGACTCACCTGCCCAGTTCCCTGACAACCTTATAATTTGGACTGTGGTACAATTGTGTGGCGTTTCATTGGGTAATGAGACGGTTATGCTGCTTCCAGTGTTCAGATCAAATGTCTTATTTCCTTTTAACAGGTTCCAGTTCCAAGAGCCGTTTGTTTTCTCTTCAAATCTGCAGTTTAGCGTCGGTGTTGAGGAGAATTTCACTGTGTCCCTTGGATACTGAATGCTCACGAGTCCTGTGGAAAAGCAAAAACATACAGTATCAATGCAATAAATAATACAATACATCCTTACACGCTTTACATAATAATTTCCAACATAACATAATCTATTTCATACCATAATCCTTGCCACATTTCTCAGTATGAAACTGTCTCTGCACTTGTTTGTATGGTCCGGCGAAGGTCATCATTAGTATTGAAAGCTTAGCAAGTTAAACTCTGAAACTACAACTGATTAGAGTGTGCAGAGACTCCATTTTAAAAAATATATATATTCTGTATATAATATTTTCTCGTGTGACTTATCTGAGCCTAATGCCCGGGTGTTTTTGGCAGATCTACTCATGGTCTTAATATCACTACGTGAAGTGACTGTACTGTATTGGAAGGGGCAGGGCATTTACCTGATGTTTCAACAGCTATTTTGCCAACAGTAGGTTCCAGGTCAGCTATTATTTTTGCAAGTCTATCAGTCAGAAATATGACACTGAGATCCACTTTGAAATCAACAATTTGTCCATCATCCCTTATGTGTCCATATTGAGTTGCCAATGGGTGAAAGGGAGACAAAATCAGAAATTGATGTTGCACCTTTGGGGAGAAAAACAAGCACTCTGCCAAAAATTAAGCAATGAGAAAATACATCCAATACATTTAGATTTCCTTACCTCGGTCCAGACACATTGAGGCACTCAAACCCATGTAATTGTTTAAAACCATCTGTAAGCTGAGAGGGAAAGGATATTTTATCATCAATATTACATATAGTGTGTGTCACTTTAACTCACTATAGATGTTAATCATTTTTATCACAACCAAAACTACTATTTCAGCGAATTTGAATAAAAATACAAATGTACCTGTATTTTGATAGTATCAGTTTGATGAATTGTTATTCTCACTTGGACTGTTCCATTAAAGCGAACTATGTCAACAAAAACAAACAATTACAACAGTGTAAAATATACAGTAACACTGCAACAATAACAATAACCACATTAATAATAGCAGTGGATGACAATTAGTAGAAACAACAGCAACAATGATACAATGAAGAAGGAATCATAACAATACGTGTTTAATAGTATCAACTAGGGCTAGGCTATTGATCATATAGAAGAACGATAGCAGAAATAACAGTATCAGCAATAGTACCTTTCACTTTGGGTATGCAGAGGGCTGGGTAGTGAGAAATATTTGCTTTACAATATGAGTCATCGCAACACTGGAAATTGCCACACACGTCGTTACTCCAGATGTACGCTGATGAACAGTTACACGTAGAAGCATTCCCGACAATTTTACATTCTACAAAGAAACACACATTATCAATCGGGCTATGGACGAAACACTGACAGAGAATCATTTTAAACACATTTTTCTCTATGAAACCATATTTGGTAGAAATAGTGATACTGTACCTGCTGTTAGTTCAAGCAGTTCAATAGTCATTGTTGTATTAGGTGTTGCTTTTTGCTTGATTGCTGATAGAGCACCAGAGACGTACAACGTAGCATTGCTTTCTATCATGAACTCAGCCATGTAGGTATCTAAAACAATCAGTGACATAAAGGAAACATTTTGGCAAATAGGCATGAGAGCCTGTTCGACTTCTGATTGAAATGATAAGAGGAGAGGGTCTCCACGTGTGCATCTGCTTGTGTGAGTTACTTAGTCACCTTTCCTCATGTATTCCCTTTATGGTTATTTTCATAGAGAGTAAGCTGCTTGGTTTGTTATGTATTCAGACATAAATGCAAAAATAACTCACCCACTGCTAAGGCCTGTGTCAATGAAGAGAGAGACACATTATATTTCATCCCTAAAGGGACATTATAAACTGGCTGATTTGAGCCCTGAATGCTGATTGGCTGCCAGCCATAGTATATCAGACTGTATACCACGGGTATGACAAAACATTTATTTTTACTACTCTAATTACATTGGTAACCAGTTTATAATAGCAATATATGGCCAATACAGCTAAGGGCTGTATCCAGGCACTCTGCATTGCGTTGTGCATAAGAACAGCCCTTAACCGTGGTATATTGGCCATATACCACACCCTCTCTGACCACTAGAATTCATCTGTGAGATAATATGCATTAATTAGGTTACTTCCATTTCTCTATAACATGTTTTGTTTTTATCTGTGCTATACTTGATTTACTTGGCTAACATCCATGGCTCCTGTGTAAATTGTCTTACTGGCTCATTTCAAATACCATTACAATGTACTGCTTACCTGCTGGCAATGGAATACCACACCAATGAAAAGTATTACAGCTCTGGCCCACATCGTTTGTCTGATGGAAGTAAAGAAGATGGACACTGCTTCAATCATTTGGACACATTACTTAATTACAATGTTTGGCTCGTCGAGTGAAACAAAAAGTGAAGACATAACATCACTTTTCTGATAGTCCATTCCCATTGTTGTTATATTTGTCTCATTTGAGTCTGTGTCTATTTGTTGCTTTTATTCTTCTATTCAGACGTTATTATCCATCTCTGGGAATGTTTTTTATTTTATTTTTTAATATTTCCCTGTGAGGTAGCTACTTAAATAACGAATACACTTCAGAACCATTACTAACCTCTTATCTCATGTGCTCCGTTCCCTGAAGGACACAAACTCAGAATTTAACTAGACAAACATTCCTTTGCATTACTTTGCATTTTCCCCGTAACACAAACACAGCAGGCAGTGAGCTTGCCCTGCTGAACTGCTGATGGTGCACTGAATGACTCTTGTCAATCTCTCTGATCAATAAACAAAACCCAGAACAATGCACGTACTATGTACACTTTTCTGTATGTCCTCTCAATAATTTACATGTCGGAAGAGTCCCTTCAGAAAGTATTCAAACCCCTTAACTTTTTCCACATTTTGATGTGTTACAGTCTGAATTCAAAATGGAATAAATATTTTTTTCTCACCCATCTACACACAATACCCCATAATGACAAAGTGAAACATGTTTTTATAAAATTTTGCAAATGTGTTGAAAATGAAATACAGAAATATCAAATTTACATAAATATTCACACCTCTGAGTCAATACATATCTTTCTGGATAAGTCTCTAAGAGTTTTGCACACCTGGATCATACATTATTATTAAAAAAATTGCTTTGACAGACATTTTGAAGTCTTGCCATAGAGTTTCAAGCCGATTTCAGTCAAAACTCTAACTAGGCCACTCAGGAACATTCAATGTTGTATTGGTAAGCAACTCAAGTGTACATTTGGCCTTGTCTTTTAGGTTATTGTCCTGCTGAAAGGTGAATTTGTCTCTCAATGTCTGTTGGAAAGCAGATTGAATAGGATTTTGCATGTGATTATCTTTATTCCGTTTATTTGTATCCCTAAAAAACTCCCTAGTCTTTGACGATCACAAGCATACACATAACATAATGCAGCCACCACATTGTTTGAAAATATGAAGAGTGGTACTCAGTGAAGTGTTGTGTTGGATTTGCCCCAACATAACACGTTGTATTCAGGACATGAAGTTAATTTCTTTGCCACATTCTTTGCCGTTTTACTTTAATGCGTTATTGCAAACAGGATGCATGTTTTGAAATGGTTTTATTCTGTACAGGCTTCCTTCTTTTCACTCTATAATTTAGGTTCGTTTTGTGGAAACTACAATGTTGTTGATCCATCCTCAGTTTTCTCCCTTCACAGCCATTAAACTCTACAACGGTTTTAAAGTCACCCGTTGGCCTCATGGTGAAATCCCTGAAAGGTTTCCTTTGTCTCCGGCAACGGAGTTAGGAAGGACGTCTGCATCTTTGTAGTGACCGGGTGTATTGATACACCATCCAAAGTGTAATAACTTAATAACTTCACCATGCTCAAAGAGATATTCAATGTCTGCTTTCCCCCCCTTTTCTGTTACACATCTACCAATAGGTGCCCTTATTTGCGAGGCTTTGGAAAACCTCCCTGGTGTTTGTGGTTGATTTTGTGTTTGAAATACAATGCTCAACTGAGGGACCTTGTAGATAAGTTTATGTGTGGGGTAGAGAGATGAGGTAGTCATTCAAAAATCAGGTTTTAAACACTATGTTTGCGCACACAGTGAGTCCATGCAACTTATTATGTGACTTGTTAAGTAGTGTTGGGTCGTTCGTGAACGAGTCGGCTCTAAGAGCCGGCTCTTGTAAGTGTGAACGTTGGGAGCCGGCTCGCATATCAGAAGAGCCAAATCTATTTATAAAAATATAATAAAATTAAGATATGAATAATCAAAAGATTTGAATGAATAGAATTAACTAATTCAAAGAACGAAAAAATAAAAAAAATAATATAGGCCTAAATTCTCAAGCGCAGACATTCGTTCTGACTGTCTGCTCAGACTAACAGCCTCACCTGTTGTTCCTGTCAATCAGACACGCAGTGTCAACCAATGAACCAAAGATGCGTGAGGGAGGGCCGAGCCAACTCACTCACAGTCACACACTTAGCAGCCTAGGAGAGAGAGGAAGGACAGCTGTGAAAACAACAGCTGGAAAATGAGTTGGAAGCATTTCTTTTTGATACTGTCGCAAAGCTAACTAAAAAGCAGCATTCCCCCAAGTGAGGATGGCTTTCACTTCAGCAGTAATAAATTCATGAACTTCTTTGAGGAAAAGATCATGATTATTAGAAAGCAAATTACGGACTCCTCTTTAAACCTGCGTATTCCTCCAAAGCTCAGTTGTGCTGAGTCTGCACAACTCTGTCAGGACCTAGGATCAAGAGAGACACTCAAATGTTTTAGTACTATATCTCTTGACACAATGATGAAAATAATCATGGTTTCTAAACCTTCAAGCTGCATACTGGACCCTATTCCAACCAAGCTACAGAAAGAGATGCTTCCTGTGCTTGGCCCTCCTATGTTGAATATAATAAACGTCTCTCTATCCATCGGATGTGTACCAAACTCACTAAAAGTGGCAGTAATAAAGCCTCTCTTGAAAAAGCCAAACCTTGACCCAGAAAATATAAAAAACTATCGGCCTATATCGAATCTTCCATTCCTCTCAAATTTTTTAGAAAAGCTGTTGCGCAGAAACTCACTGCCTTCCAGAAGACAAAAAATGTATATGAAATGCTTCAGTCTGGTTTTAGACCACATCATAGCACTGAGACTGCACTTGTGAAGGTGGTAAATTACCTTTAATGGCGTCAGACAGAGGCTCTGCATCTGTCCTCGTGCTCCTAGCCCGTAGTGCTGCTTTTGATACCATCGATCACCACATTCTTTTGGAGAGATTGGAAACCCAAATTGGTCTACACGGACAAGTTCTGGCCTGGTTCAGATCTTATCTGTCGGAAAGAAATCAGTTTGTCTCTGTGGTTTGTCCTCTGACAAATCAACTGTAAATTTCGGTGTTCCTCAAGGTATATACAGTGCCTTGCGAAAGTATTGGGCCCCCTTGAACTTTGCGACCTTTTGCCACATTTCAAGCTTCAAACATAAAGATATAAAACTGTATTTTTTTGTGAAGAATCAACAACAAGTGGGACACAATCATGAAGTGGAACGACATTTATTGGATATTTCAAACTTTTTTAACAAATCAAAAACTGAAAAATTGGGCGTGCAAAATTATTCAGCCCCTTTACTTTCAGTGCAGCAAACTCTCTCCAGAAGTTCAGTGAGGATCTCTGAATGATCCAATGTTGACCTAAATGACTAATGATGATAAATACAATCTACCTGTGTGTAATCAAGTCTCCGTATAAATGCACCTGCACTGTGATAGTCTCAGAGGTCCGTTAAAAGCGCAGAGAGCGTCATGAAGAACAAGGAACACACCAGGCAGGTCCGAGATACTGTTGTGAAGAAGTTTAAAGCCGGATTTGGATACAAAAAGATTTCCCAAGCTTTAAACATCCCAAGGAGCACTGTGCAAGCGATAATATTGAAATGGAAGTAGTATCAGACCACTGCAAATCTACCAAGACCTGGCCGTCCCTCTAAACTTTCAGCTCATACAAGGAGAAGACTGATCAGAGATGCAGCCAAGAGGCCCATGATCACTCTGGATGAACTGCAGAGATCTACAGCTGAGGTGGGAGACTCTGTCCATAGGACAACAATCAGTCGTATATTGCACAAATCTGGCCTTTATGGAAGAGTGGCAAGAAGAAAGCCATTTCTTAAAGATATCCATAAAAAGTGTCGTTTAAAGTTTGCCACAAGCCACCTGGGAGACACACCAAACATGTGGAAGAAGGTGCTCTGGTCAGATTAAACCAAAAATGAACTTTTTGGCAACAATGCAAAACGTTATGTTTGGCGTAAAAGCAACACAGCTGAACACACCATCCCCACTGTCAAACATGGTGGTGGTAGCATCATGGTTTGGGCCTACTTTTCTTCAGCAGGGACAGGGAAGATGGTTAAAATTGATGGGAAGATGGATGGAGCCAAATACAGGACCATTCTGGAAGAAAACCTGATGGAGTCTGCAAAAGACCTGAGACTGGGACGGAGATTTGTCTTCCAACAAGACAATGATCCAAAACATAAAGCAAAATCTACAATGGAATGGTTCAAAAATAAACATATCCAGGTGTTAGAATGGCCAAGTCAAAGTCCAGACCTGAATCCAATCGAGAATCTGTGGAAAGAACTGAAAACTGCTGTTCACAAATGCTCTCCATCCAACCTCACTGAGCTCGAGCTGTTTTGCAAGGAGGAATGGGAAAAAATGTCAGTCTCTCGATGTGCAAAACTGATAGAGACATACCCCAAGCGACTTACAGCTGTAATCGCAGCAAAAGGTGGCGCTACAAAGTATTAACTTAAGGGGGCTGAATCATTTTGCACGCCCAATTTTTCAGTTTTTGATTTGTTAAAAAAGTTTGAAATATCCAATAAATGTCGTTCCACTTCATGATTGTGTCCCACTTGTTGTTGATTCTTCACAAAAAAATACAGTTTTATATCTTTATGTTTGAAGCCTGAAATGTGGCAAAAGGTCGCAAAGTTCAAGGGGGCCGAATACTTTCGCAAGGCACTGTATTTTACCTCTTGGGGATGTCATTCGAAAACATAATGTTAACTTTCACTGCTATGCGGATGACACACAGCTGTACATTTCAATTTCAAAGGAAGTGGATGGCTGCAAACATTCTACTTTTAAACTCGGACAAAACAGAGATGCTTGTTCTAGGTCCCAAGAAACAAAGTGATCTTCTGTTGAATCTGACAATTAATCTTAATGGTTGTACAGTCGTCTAAAATAAACCTGTGAAGGACCTCTGCGTTACTCTGGAACCTCTGGATCTCTCTTTTGACGAACATATCAAGACTGTTTCAAAGACAGCTTTTTCCATCTATGTAACATTGCAAAAATCAGAAACTTTCTGTCCAAAAATGATGCAGAAAAATGTATCCATGCTTTAGTTACTTCTAGGTTTGACTACTGCAATGCTCTACTTACCGGCTACCCGGTTAAAGCACTAAATAAACTTCAGGTAGTGCTAAATACGTCTGCTAAAATCCTGACTAGAACCAAAACATTTGATCATATTAGTCCAGTACTAGCCTCACTACACTGGCTTCCTGTTAAGGCAAGGGCTGATTTCAAGGTTTTACTGCTAACCTACAAAGCATTACATGGGCTTGCTCCTACCTATCTCTCTGATTTGGTCCTGCTGTACATACCTACACGTACGCTAGGGTCACAAGACGCAGGCCTCCTAATTGTCCCTAGAATTTCTAAGCAAACAGTTGGAGGCAGGGCTTTCTCCTATAGAGCTAAATTTTTATTGAATTGTCTGCCTACCCATGTGAGAGATGCAGACTCGGTCTCAACCTCTACTGAAGACTCATCTCTTTAGTGGGTCATATGATTGAGTGCAGTCTGGCCCAGGAGTGTGAAGGTGAACGGAAAGACTCTGGAGCAACGAACCACCCTTGCTGTCTCTGCCTGGCCGGTACCCCTCTCTCCACTGGGATTCTCTGCCTCTAACCCTATTACAGGGGCTGAGTCACTGGCTTACTGGTGCTCTTTGCCGTCCCTAGGAGGGGTGCGTCACTTGAGTGGGTTGAGTCACTGACGTGATCTTCCTGTCTGGGTTGGCACCCCCCCCTTGGGTTGTGCCGTGGCGGAGATCTTTGTGGGCTATACTCGGTCTTGTCTCAGGATGGTAAGTTGGTGGTTGAAGATATCCCTCTAGTGGTGTGGGGGCTGTGATTTGGCAAAGTGGGTGGGGTTATATCTTTCCTGTTTGGCCCTGTCCAGAGGTATAATCAGATGAGGCCACAGTGTCTCCTGACCCCTCCTGTCTCAGCCTCCAGTATTTATGCTGCAGTAGTTTATGTGTCGGGGGGCTAGGGTCAGTTTGCTAAATCTGGAGTATCTGGATAAGTATCTCCTGTCTTATCCGGTGTCCTGTGTGAATTTAAGTATGCTCTCTCTAATTCTCTAATTCTCTCTTTCTTGCTTTCTTTCCTTCTTTCCTTCTTTCCTTCTTTCCTTCTTTCCTTCTTTCCATCTTTCCTTCTTTCCTTCTTTCTTTCTTTCTTTCTTTCTTTCTTTCTTTCTTTCTTTCTTTCTTTCTCTCTCTCTCTTGGAGGACCTGAGCCCTAGGACCATGCCTCAGGACTACCTGGCATGATGACTCCTTGCTGTCCCCAGTCCACCTGGCCGTGCTGCTGCTCCAGTTTCAACTGTTCTGCCTGTGGCTATGGAATCCTGACCTGTTCACCGGACGTGCTACCTGTACCAGACCTGCTGTTTTCAACATCTCTAGAGACAGCAGGAATGGTAGAGATACTCTTAATGATCGGCTATGAAAAGCCAACTGACATTTACTCCTGAGGTGCTGACTTGCTGCACCCTCGACAACTACTGTGATTATTATTATTTGACCATGCTGGTAATTTATGAACATTTGAACATCTTGGCCATGTTTTGTTATAATCTCCACCCGGCACAGCCAGAAGAGGACTGGCCACCCCTCATAGCCTGGTTCCTCTCTAGGTTTCTTCCTAGGTTTTGGTTTCTATGGAGTTTTTCCTAGCCACCGTGCTTCTACACCTGCATTGCTTGCAGTTTGGGGTTTTAGGCTGGGTTTCTGTACAGCAGTTTGAGATATCAGCTGATGTACGAAGGGCTATATAAATACATTTAATGTGATTTGATTTGAAGCACAGTAGAATTTGGATGCATTTTAATAATGTAGACAATGTTAGAGCACAGTGTAGAATTTGCCAAAACAAAATCTCATATAAAGCCAGTTCTATGCACAATCTACAGCGGCATATGCGAACTGTGCACCCAACTGTGAAGCTAGCTGTAGCGGAGCTTCGAGAAACTATCGGGCCTGCTAGTGATAATGGTGGAGCCAGCCATTCCACACATGGAGATGTATCCACTCAGTCAAGTAGGTCTACTCCGCGACCCACAGCAACACAGTCTTCTATGGACCAGTTTATGCCAAAGTCTATGTCTCTAGCAAAACAAGGCCACATTTATATTGCATTGGCTAAAATGACTGCCACCGATTTCCAGACATTTTCGATCGTGGAGGACAGAGGTTTTAGAAATTATAGCAATAGTCGAAATCCAATGTACACAATTCCAGACAGGAAAATCCTTTCAAAATCACTTATTCTACAGCTGTACGAGAGCACACAGGCTTCAATGCGGGAAAGAGTCCAAAAAGCTACTACAGTTTGCCTTACCACTGACTGCTGGACATCAAGGGTAACCACTTCTTACATGTCGGTTACATGTCACTTCATTGAATATTTTTCGATGTCTTCTGGACTGCTTTGAGTTCAGCGACAGATACACCTCAGGGAACTTGACAGAGGAACTGATGAGAGTGGCCAGAGAATGGCAAGTAGATGGAAAAGTGGTCTGTTGTGTTAGCAACAATGCAGCTAACATAACCAAAGCCATGAACATTTTAAAATGGACCCATCATCCAAGAGATGCTCTGAAGGTGATGAAGCAGCTGTGGAATATTTCCACAGGAGAACAGTAGGTGCTGAAAAAAGTCTACACAACGCCAGATGGGGATGGCTGAGCTGAGGCCTAAACAAGACTGCACTACAAAGTGGAATTCAACATGTTTTCTGTTGAAGCGGTTTCTTGAGTCAAAGGATGCCATCATCTCTACCCTGGTCATTGTCAATGCACCTGTTGATGCTCTGACCCAAGAGGAATTGGAGGTGGTGTGCAGAGTCCTGGAGCCCTTTGAGCAGGTCACTGTGGAGATCAGTGGAGAGAGGTACAGTAAGCAGTTATTACTACATCATTATTTAATCCAGTAATGATATATGTATATGAGCAGTAGATGAGAATGTAGTATCAGTAGACAAAACATGAACCTGAACTAATAAGTTACTGTTCTCTCTTTTCAGCTATGTGACAGCCTCAAAAATTATACTTCTGTGTAAGGGTCTGCAGCGAATCACCGCCAGTCGCCAGAGAGAAGCAAATGTAACCACAGGACATGTGACATAGTTGATTGACACCCTATGTTCATCAATGGACAGAAAGTTCCACAGAATGGAATATAATCATGCACTATCAGAAACCGCTGCACTTGACCCCAGGTTTAAGAAGTTAGCCTTCAGTGATGCCAGAGTGATTGATGAGGCTCTTCAAAGAATAACCTCTGCAGCAGTGAGGGACAGCCCCAACAGTCAGCTGGCTCAAGCACCAGGGCAACAGGAAGAAGAGGGAGCAGATGGAGCAGAAGCACCAGCAGTAGTGCCACAAATGTCTGCTGTTTGGATGTTGTTTGACGAGAGAGCAACTGGGGATGCTGCACGAAGGAATCCCTCAGCAGATGCCATAATGGAGGTCCGATCCTATTTGGAGGAGCCCCTTCAAATAGTGGCCACATCCCTTCCCTCTGAGCCGAACAAGCCGGCTCACTGAAAAGAGCCGGAATGCCTATCACTATGGTTAAGCACATTTTTACTCATGAACTTATTTAGGCTTGCCATAACAAGCTTTGACATTATGGAGTATTGTGTGTAGGCCAGTGACATAAAATCTAAATTTAATACTCAACAAAATGTAGAAAAAGTCAAGGGGTTTGAATACTTTCTGAAGGCAATGTCGATATTGATAAAAACGATTCAAAAAATGTAACTGCAATAGAGCATGCTGGGAAATATAGGGATGGGTGTCGTTTTGGTTCAACTCTGGTTATTGACACCTACACCTGGGGTTATTGTACTTCTTTAACTGATATGAAAGGGACACATTTGCAGGCTTCCATATATTTCAAGAAACCTTTAGAATTCTGAAGAACCGTAGATGCCACGTCAAGTACCTCACACTTAACTCAAAGGTTCTTTATCGCATAAGAGTTCTGGTTATTAACTAAAAATCCTCAACATTTTACTTGAGGTAATTTAACAGTGAAAAGGGTTGGCCTACACATTCAGCTGGATCTTACACAATCTTACATGATACTTAAACCTATAGGCTATCACAATTACACAATAAAAACAAATTGTTCTATATAGTGCCATACAGCGGTTATTTGGCTTGTAACCATAGCAGAACCCTTGTATATAAAGAACCATGCTCATAAGGTTCTAAATGAAACTTGTATGGTGCTATATAGAATCCTTTTCTTAAAAATAAAATTCTACATAGCACCAAAAAAGGTGTTCTGTTTAAAGGGATGGTTCCCCTTTTTAACATTTTTTTTATGGTTCTTTATAGAACCTTTATGTAGGTTATAGGGGTTATAGAACCTTTATGGAGGTTCTCTATCTCAAAGGTTATTTTTAGAACTATAACATTTTTTATTCTGGTTTAATAGCCATATTATATTGTTAAAACACCATATGTTTCATTATTGTGTACATTGTATTATTGTGTTTATTAACAAATTGCATCAGGTGTGTTAGCTCTGGAATGGCTGAGGAGAGAGCTGAGAACTACTGACTTAGTCAAACATTCTCAATTGACACAAGTCTATACATTCGTTTTTCACAAGACACCATCACTGGACATATACTGTACAAAATGTAATAGCATAACACAACAGATCAGATAAACTGGAATGACAGTCTCACTCACGGTTGGACAAAAAGAGCCGTGAAAAACCACGCCTCTAATATTCTAATAAGCCACCCCTTCATTTTTATAATCACTGAAAGAGGATAGAACCCTTTTTTTGAACGGCAATTAACCATTGAGTCAGTGTGGTTCCACATTTTTTATCACCGCAGATATAGATATTACTGCATTGTCGGAACTAGAAGCACAGGCATTTCGCTACACTCGCATTTCGCTACACTCGCATTACTATCTGCTAACCATGTGTATGTGACCAATAAAATTTGATTTGTATTAAGAACCATCACCCTTCCCAGAGAACCCTTGTGGAACCCTACTTGTTTTAGTGTGTACAAAACCTCCTGGTGCGTTTAGAGGTTATCACAGCACAGAAAAAGTCATTAAGCCACTTTTATAAAGTAATGTATGGCCTCTCAATATGACATTAATTTGAGCATTAATGAGATGGTACACCAGGCAGTGTGAATAGAACAGAATACTATGCAGAAGCAGCCTGTATAAACAGGCAACATTATTCCAGACACACCTCTTTTCGGTCTATTGAAGCTCACTTTATTTAAAAAGAACTTGAGCAGAAATAAACTGAAGTGTCTCAATTGAAAGCACTTTTCAGGTCTTGGGTCTTGGAAATCTCCCCTAAAAGTAAACAAATTTTCAACATCAATACAATACAGCCAGTCTGCTAGCCTAACTAATTATTGGTAACTACATTTTTAAAAATGTCACAATATTCAAAATGTTTCACTCACACAATAAAATGTTCTGTTTAAAGTTATTTTCAAACTACGTATTTGTCACGGGTTACTAGCTGTGGAAGGTAGGAGTCAGGCGCAGAGAGCAGAGGCTTCAATAACAGACGTCTCTCCGGCACAAAAACGGTCACGCCAAACACAGGGCGCAGATACACTGACCCGCCCAAGCACACAGGGCAAAACGATGCGGGCCAAACAGGCTTACATAGACCAGAAATCAAGAAACAGAAAAGAAACAGGTGCAACTAATAAGACTAAACCAACAGACAAGGGAAAAGGGATCGGTGGCGGCTAGTAGGCCGGTGACGACGACCGCCGTCTGAACAGGCAGGGGAGCCACCCTCGGCGGGAGTCGTGACAATATTGGCATACGTTTGAATAAGAATATACAGGGCAACCACCAAGTATTTAGCAGTATGAACCATTTGTAAATGCAGTCCTTCGTAGAAATTATGAAAGATAATATATTTTCAGGAAGAGGAGATACTGACCTTGATTTAAGAAATCTGCTCATAAACCTGGATTTTACTTGTGAAACCAGTGATCAACAGGTGGGATGCAGTTTGTAATCCATGATCACCAGGAGGCCTTCAGGGTAGACTGAACACTCACAGTGAAAAAAGCTTGAAAGCAGCACAAGAGATGCGTCAGATGACGATAAGAAGCTGCTTTGAAAAAGTGTTCCCTGCCATTTGCATGGCTGGTATCTCCCAATGCCATCTGGACTGGTCAACACGGGCCTTCAGGCCTTCAACTTTCCATCCACATTTGGCTACCAAATCCAGCTTTTCCTTTCAGGAGGTTACAAACTATATCAATAGGAAATTTTGCCTGGACATTACATGTAATTCTTATACATTTAAATATTATACACTCAATTGAGGAAAGACAGGTGGAACAGTGAGAGGCCCAATGTGGTTAGTTCTTTTATTGCAAATATTTACCAGCTAGACATTACAGAACACAGTACTTGATGAGGCCTGACTGTATTGAGCCACAGTTACCTCATAGCTACTTCAACACTGGTTAATTAAGAGTCTTTTGACGCACCCATGTGTCAGTCTTAGCAACGTAATACAAAAATACCCACCACATCTGCCTGTCAGACTTCCGCATCTGCGGTGGAAGGTGGTCAAGCTACACCGGTGTTTGTCAGACCATGAAACATCCAGAAAATCAAATGAAAACGTCTGTAATGTCTGAACGTGACTCATCTGAAGTAGGTAAAGCTGATGTGCCAACTTCTGTCTGTAGCGTCTGAACCGTTTGGGCTAAAAACACTGTCATGACACAAAGCCCACAAAACCCACAAAATCTACCACACAAGGCAAAACATCCCATTACACCAAAACCAACAGTATGTTAATGTTATATATCATTTTCTGAAATTGACCATGTAAAAGTATCATTATAATTGGTCACACATTGATGTCAGACATGCTTGTGGACTTCAGGAAACAGCAGAGGGAACACCCCCCTATCCACATCGATGAAACAGTAGTGGAGAGGGTAGTAAGTTTTAAGTTTCTCGGCGTACACATCACAGACAAACTGAATTGGTCCACCCACACAGACAGCATCGTGAAGAAGGCGCAGCAGCGCCTCTTCAACCTCAGGAGGCTGAAGAAATTTGGCTTGTCACCAAAAGCACTCACAAACTTCTACAGATGCACAATCGAGAGCATCCTGTCAGGCTGTATCACCGCCTGGTACGGCAACTGCTCCGCCCACAACCGTAAGGCTCTCCAGAGGGTAGTTAGGTCTGCACAACGCATCACCGGGGGCAAACTACCTGCCCTCCAGGACACCTACACCACCCGATGTCACAGGAAGGCCATAAAGATCATCAAGGACAACAACCACCCGAGCCACTGCCTGTTCACCTCGCTATCATCCAGAAGGCGAGGTCAGTACAGGTGCATCAAAGCTGGGACGGAGAGACTGAAAAACAGCTTCTATCTCAAGGCCATCAGACTGTTAAACAGCCACCACTAACATTGAGTGGCTGCTGCCAACACACTGACTCAACTCCAGCCACTTTAATAATGGGAATTGATGGGAAATGATGTAAAATATATCACTAGCCACTTTAAACAATGCTACCTAATATAATGTTTACATACCCTACATTATTCATCCCATATGTATATGTATATACTGTACTCTATATCATCTACTGCATCTTTATGTAATACATGTATCACTAGCCACTTTAACTATGAATCAAATCAAATCAAATCAAATGTATTTATATAGCCCTTCGTACATCAGCTGATATCTCAAAGTGCTGTACAGAAACCCAGCCTAAAACCCCAAACAGCAAGCAATGCAGGTGTAGAAGCACGGTGGCTAGGAAAAACTCCCTAGAAAGGCCAAAACCTAGGAAGAAACCTAGAGAGGAACCAGGCTATGTGGGGTGGCCAGTCCTCTTCTGGCTGTGCTGGGTGGAGATTATAACAGAACATGGCCAAGATGTTCAAATGTTCATAAATGACCAGCATGGTCGAATAATAATAAGGCAGAACAGTTGAAACTGGAGCAGCAGCACGGCCAGGTGGACTGGGGACAGCAAGGAGTCATCATGTCAGGTAGTCCTGGGGCATGGTCCTAGGGCTCAGGTCCTCCGAGAGAGAGAAAGAGAGAAGGAGAGAATTAGAGAACGCACACTTAGATTCACACAGGACACTGAATAGTACAGGAGAAGTACTCCAGATATAACAAACTGACCCTAGCCCCCCGACACATAAACTACTGCAGCATAAATACTAGAGGCTGAGACAGGATGGGTCAGGAGACACTGTGGCCCCATCCGAGGACACCCCCGGACAGGGCCAAACAGGAAGGATATAACCCCACCCACTTTGCCAAAGCACAGCCCCCACACCACTAGAGGGATATCTTCAACCACCAACTTACCATCCTGAGACAAGGCTGAGTATAGCTCACAAAGACCTCCGCCAACTATGCACTCAATACCATCTACTGTATCTTGCCTATGCCGCTGTGTACCATAACTCATTCATATATCTTTATGTACATATTCTTTATCCCCTTACACTTGTGTCTATAAGGTAGTAGTTTTGGAATTGTTAGCTAGATTATTTGTTGATTATTACTGCATGGTCGGAACTAGAAGCACAAGCATTTCGCTACACTCACATTAACATCTGCTAACCATGTGTATGTGACAAATAAAATTTGATTTGATTTTTGATTTGATTTGCACCTACCCCAATGCTCTGTTTCTGATGACTGGGATGAATGCAGGAGCATTCCTGCACCCAGAGGGGAGTATTTCAAAGGCCGGGTAGATTAAGTAAGATTTTACAGTTGTGCCTACTAAAACCTGTAAAATCTTCCCTAACAATAAGCCTTCGGTATCAAAAAATCTGAAATGACAACTTAATAGGAAGAAGGCAGTATATGCTGAAGGTGATAGACAGGCTGTAAGAGATGTACAACATGAGATCAAAAGACAGATGACTGTAAAGAATGCATTGCAACAACAACAACAAAGGACTTAAGACACAAACTTTAAAACGAAAGGAAACTTGGTGGCAGGGAAAAAACACATATTATGTAGGTGTCATAACCAGCCATAAAATAATACAATATAGTGTACGTCACAACAGGTGTAAATATATGGGTCATGACAGTGTTATGACCATATAATGACAGGTTATGACACGTTACGTCAGCTGTTATGACATATTATATGACGTGATTATGACCGTGTAATAAGGTGTTATGACTCTGGTTGTCAAGTAAAGGCTTACCTTTTTTGCTACTACATTTATATTGATTACTGCATTTTTGGGTTTAGAGTTTGCAAGAAAGGTATTTCACTGTACTTATGTATGTGACAGTAAAACTTGAAACTGAAATAAGTTGACTTTCATACCTCATACCTCCACAATCTTCAACTGATGAAAAGGCAGGTTGAACATGAAAATCTATCATGCTAGACTAATTTACTGATCTCACTCATGACACGACTTGTAGTCTTATTTTAGCATTAACTTTTGCTTTGTATTCAGTTACCACTTTACTGTAATGTCAACCATAAATGTGGTTATACTGTCTATGGGTAGGCCTATGTGTTTTCCTGACCTCACAAATTTGCATAACTACAGTGCATTTGGAGAGTATTCAGAGCCCTTGTCTTTATCTACATTTTGTTACGTCACAGCCTTAATCTAAAATGGATGAAAATGTTTTTCCCCCCTCATCAATACCCCATAAAGGCAAAACCAAATTTTTTTTTTTTTGCAAATGTATAAAGAAAAATAAAAAAAATGAAATATCAGATTTACAGTGGGGCTAAAAAGTATTTAGTCAGGAACCAATTGTGCAAGTTCTCCACCTTAAAGATGAGAGAGGCCTGTAATTTTCATCATAGGTACACTTCAACTATGACAGACAAAATGAGAAGAAAAAAAATCCAGAAAATCACATTGTAGGATTTTTAATGAATTTATTTGCAAATTATGGTGGAAAATAAGTATTTGGTCAATAACAAAAGTTTATCTCAATACTTTGTTATATATCCTTTGTTGGCAATGACAGAGGTCAAACATTTTCTGTAAGTCTTCACAAGGTTTTCACACACTGTTGCTGGTATTTTGGCCCATTCCTCCATGCAGATCTCCTCTAGAGCAGTGATGTTTTGGGGCTGTTGCTGTGCAACACGGACTTTCAACTCCCTCCAAAGATTTTCTATGGGGTTGAGATCTGGAGACTGGCTAGGCCACTCCAGGACCTTGAAATGCTTCTTAAGGAGCCACTCCTTCGTGGCCCGGGTGGTGTGTTTGGGATCATTGTCATGCTGAAAGACCCAGCCACGTTTCATTTTCAATGCCCTTGCTGATGGAAGGAGGTTTTCACTCAAAATCTCACGATACATGACCCGATTCATTCTTTCCTTTACACGGATCAGTCGTCCTGGTCCCTTTGCAGAAAAACAGCCCCAAAGCATGATGTTTCCACCCCCATGCTTCACAGTAGGTATGGTGTTCTTTGGATGCAACTCAGCATTCTTTGTCCTCCAAACACGACGAGTTGAGTTTTTACCAAAAAGTTATATTTTGGTTTCATCTGACCATATAACATTCTCCCAATCTTCTTCTGGATCATCCAAATGCTCTCTAGCAAACTTCAGACGGGCCTGGACATGTACTGGCTTAAGCAGGGGGACACGTCTGGCACTGCAGGATTTGAGTCCCTGGCGGCGTAGTGTGTTACTGATGGTAGGCTTTGTTAATTTTGTCCCAGCTCTCTGCAGGTCATTCACTAGGTCCCCCCGTGGGGTTCTGGGATTTTTGCTCACCGTTCTTGTGATCAATTTGACCCCACGGGGTGAGATCTTGCGTGGAGCCCCAGATCGAGGGAGATTATCAGTGGTCTTGTATGTCTTCCATTTCCTAATAATTGCTCCCACAGTTGATTTCTTCAAACCAAGCTGCTTACCTATTGCAGATTCAGTCTTCCCAGCTTGGTGCAGGTTTACAATTTACCAACCCTCAGCTTCCCTCAGCACATCCCATCTATCTCTGCTGGCCACCCACTTCGTGTTTCTACGCAACACATATCTTTCAACTATGCTGTGAAGTTCAATGTCCAATTTCAATCTATCTAATCAAAAATAATCTACAGATTGCGTGTTGAAGATAAATTATTCTACTAAGAGTATTAGATTATTAGTAATTGACTGACCCGGTCTCTCCAGATCTTCTAACAGTACTATTACTAGGGTCAATTTTAGATCAATGCTATGCATTTTCAGCCATTCCTGAACCTGAGACCAGAAACAGGCTACCTGAGGGCAATACCAAAATACATGGTCTATTGATTCTGTATCCTCACAACAAAATCTGCAGAGCTTCCGTGATTTTATTCCCCAAATATTAAACATTTTGTTGGTGGCAAGAATTCGATATAATAATTTTAGCTGAAAAGTCTTGAATCTTGCGTTGTTTCATATATCAACTCATACACCCTGTACCATGGAATCAGTACATCTCTTCCCAACTATTTTGCCATCTGTATGGCACAGTTGTGGTCCTCAAATGAAACTGGTATACTTTCTTATTTATGCTATTTTTATTCCTCCGCCAGTTTTGATCCTTGATATTGGGCAGACAGACCAGTTCCGTACCTCCGCCGGCTGCCACCTGCCTCCTCCATTTTTGGGACAATGCTGTAATCAATTGGTTGTATTCTTGGATTGAGCAGACCTTCCCGTACAATTCTGATAACTCCATGAAGGACACAACTCTACCATTACAATTTACAATATAATTTAAGAACAAAATACCCCTTTCAAACATCTTTCCCATAAATACAGGTATTTTATCAACCAGCACATTTGAGTTCAGCCATAATATTTGTTGTAATATTTGTTCTATCTTTTCAGGGGGATGAAATGTAAATGGTCGCCAGCTCTGCAATGCTTGTTTGAAAAAGAGAGATACTTTGAAAAAAGTAATATATAAAAGTAATATCATTTTCAATTAATCGAAAATGAGACAGGGCAATCTGCACAAAGGCAAAAATGCAATTTTTAAACAATGGATGAGCTTTTCTTATTAATCTACTTGAGAACCATGTAGGGTTCAAATAATACTTTTGAATGAGTGAAGCTTTTAGAGAGAGGTTTAGTGCTTTTATATTTAATCATCTCAACCCACCCTATTCATATTCATTATATAGATAGGCTTGTTTTGTTTTGTCTGGTTTCGCGTCCCAGATAAAGCAAAATATTTTTTGCTCATATGATTTGAAAACAAATCATCAGGAGTAGGCAGCGCCATAACCTTTTGTGACTCCCGTTTGGTAAACAGGATATTTTGTCAGGACAAGATGCTAGAATATGCATAGAATAGGATAGAAAACACTCTAAAGTTTCCAAAACTGTAAAAATATTGTCTGTGAGTATAACAGCACTGATGTTGCAGGCGAAAGCCTGAGAAAAATCCAATCCGGAAGTGCCTCATGTTTTGAAAGCGCTGCATTCCAATGGGTCCCTATTGAGCAGTGAATGGGCTATCAACCTCTTTCTCCGTATTCCCGAAGGTGTCTACAGCATTGTGACATAGTTTTACTGAAAAATACCCGTAGGCGGCTACATTGCGCAAGTGGTCACCTGATGCTCCCAGAGAGATTCTCACGTAAAATACAGAGATAGCCATTACTCCAATCGGTCCTACTGAAAAACTAATTGTCCCGATGGATATATTATTGAATAGATATTTGAAGCCATAAGTAAGTGAGTACACTGAGATTTGACTAAGGAGTTAATCAGGGAAATAGTTCCATAAATAGTGTCACGCCCTGACCTTAGAGATCCTTTTATTCTCTTTTTTGGTTAGGTCCGGGTGTGACTAGGGAGGGTACTCTAGATTTGTATTTCTATGTTGGCCTGGTATGGTTCCCAATCAGAGGCAGCTGTCTATTGTTGTCTCTGATTGGGGATCATACACTACTCAAAACAATTAAGGCAACACTTAAACAACTCAATGTAACTCCAAGTCAATCACACTTCTGTGAAATCAAACTGTCCACTCAGGAAGCAACACTGATTGACAATAAATTTCACATGCTGTTGTGCAAATGGAATAGACAACAGGTGGAAATTATAGGCAATTAGCAAGACACCCCCAATAAAGGAGTGGTTCTGCAGGTGATAACCACAGACCACTTCTCAGTTCCTATGCTTCCTGGCTGATGTTTTGGTCACTTTTGAATGCTGGCGGTGCTTTCACTCTAGTGGTAGCATGAGACGGAGTCTACAACCCACACAAGTGGCTCAGGTAGTGCAGCTCATCCAGGATGGCACATCAATGCGAGCTGTGGCAAGAAGGTTTGCTGTGTCTGTCAGCGTAGTGTCCAGAGCATGGAGGCGCTACCAGGAGACAGGCCAGTACATCAGGAGACGTGGAGGAGGCCATTTATCAAAAAAAATAAAAATAAAAAAAATCTACAAAAAAAATCAAAATTATTTTTGTTAGCGTTCCTGTATTAGAGATTTAGGAAGAATTTTGTGCATTTTTCTCCATATTCCATCCAGTTTGCATTATTTTTGTAATAGATTACATTAAATCATTCTTGAATAATTTCTTATAACTTATTTTGTTTCTCTGTAGTATTGTTTTTATTGCTATCTACCTGTACTATTAGTTCATGGATTTCCCTTGTCAGTCTTGTCTCTTTAGCCAGAAACTGCTTTTTTATTATTGATGAATATTGAATTGAATGACCCCTGAAGGTACATTTAAAGGTATCCCAAACAATAAGGGGATTTGCAGAACCTATAGTATACTGGAAAAATTCAGTTTTAAATGATTTTGTCTTAGTTAAAAATAAGTTGTCCTCCAGTAAACTTTGATTACATTTCCAATATCCCCGTCCACACGGAAAATCTATAAGAGTTATGTGAATGCCAATTTGATGATGATCCGATCGCATTCTGTCTCCTATTTTTTAACCTTAAGTCAAGACGATTAGCTTGATTAAGTCTCCTCCATGTATATCTCACTAGGTCGGGGTTTTTTAGTCTCCAAATATCCACTAATTCTAATGTGTCCATAATATTTGGGATTTCCTTAAGTGATGATAGTTTGTAGAGTGATTACCTTAACTGTCCATTGAGGTACTTAACACTGTGTTATAGTCTCCTACCATAATGGTTAGATAATTTGTTGCCTGTGTAACCAATGTGAAATTGCTAGTTAGTTAGCGGTGGTGCGGGCTAATAGCGTTTAAATCGGCGAGGGGACGGACGAAAGTTATACTGTTACATTGGTGCCGTGACCCGGATCACTGGTTGCTGCGGAAAAGGAGGAGGTCAAAAGGGGGGTGAGTGTAACCGATGTGAAATTACTAGCTAGTTAGCGGTGGTGTGCGCTAATAGCGCTTCAATCGGTGATGTCACTCGCTCTGAGACCTGAAGTAGTTGTTCCCCTTGCCCTGCAAGGGTCGTGGCTTTTGTGGAGCGATGGGTAATGATGCTTTGTGGCTGTCAGTTGTTGATGTGTGCAGAGGGTCCCTGGTTCGAGCCCGGTAGGGGCGAGGGGACGGACGAAAGTTATACTGCCACACCTGTAAGTTCAATAAATTGGTAGAGATGTTTTCGAAGAAGTGTGGATCATCCTGATTCGGACCATATAGATTAATGAGCCAAATCTCTTTTTGGTCCACTTTCATATTCAAAAGGATCAACCTTCCTTGCGAATCATTCCTGATCATTTGTACATATCGACATTTTTGTTCATTAATATCATCACACCCTTTGAGTTCCTTTGTCCATGACAGAAAATTATTTCACCACCCCATTCCTTTTTCCACGCAACTTCATCTAAGGATGTAGAGTGAGTTTAATGTAAACAGTATATGTTATATTCCCTTTCTTTTAGCCATGTAAAGACTGATCTTCTTTTTCATAATCTGCCAAATCGTTACAATTATAAATAGCTATAATGGGGCGGCAGGGTAGCCTAGCAGTTAGAGTGTTGGACTAGTAACCAGCAGGTTGCAAGTTCAAACCCCTGAGCTGACAAGGTACATATCTGTCATTCTCCCCCTGAACAGGCAGTTAACCCACTGTTCCTGGGTGGTCATTGAAAATAAGGATTTGTTTTTAACTGACAGGCCTAGTTAAATAAAGGTTAACTAAAATATACTTACTTCACCCATAACCATATCTGGATACTATTCTCAGGCTAAATTGACCATAATTAGTGCTTGTAAAGTTACTGCCATCAGAGGTATTATGAAGGTCAAAACTAGAGCTTTCAAATGTCTGATATTTAGAATTCAAGACATAGGTTCTAGCAATTTTTTTATTTATTCCATTGCCTGTGAGCCAGATGTTAGAAAATTGAGAAAAATTATGAGTGTAACAAATCTGAGTAGGTTGATGTGTATGATATTGGATATAATATGAAAGTGTGTATGATGTCTGTATAAGAGTAAGACTATAATGTGTGATGTCCAAATAAATAATAACTCTGCCAATTTGCATGTTTGAGTGTCTGTGTGTAACATGTAGTGAGTATAGCCTTAATATTCATAATTGTAATCCATATTGTATCACCATCATAGTTGCATCATAATTACCTTTAACATAATTGAAAAACACACCCCAGCATTTCCACAGCAATTGACGTTTCACATGATCATGAAAGAGACCTTGCATTACTCTAGAGACGGCTTTACTACAGTACAAATGTATTCCGTACAATATGTTATTATTCCCCAATGCCCCTATTTTGATATCTTCCCCTTGCGTGTTGTAAATATATATAAACTTGTAGACAAATACATTAAATAGATAGACAAACAATAAACACATTCAATTATAAAACAGTTCTTGACAAAAGAGAGAGGGAGAGAAGAGAAGAGGAAAGAGAGTGAGAGAAGAGAGCGAGATCAGGTGTGTGTGTGTGTGTGTGTATAAGTCTGTACGTGTAAGCAAACATGTAATTGAGTACGTGTGTTCATATCCACTTCATAATGTTCAGATATTTTAAACAGCTCCTGTACTTTTTTTTTCGTAACCTGAAGTCCCTGTAGAATTTAGTAGGGCCACGGTGTTATGGAGCTGTCTCGGAATAGCTGTCCATCTATAAAGAGTTTGTCCACAATGATAAAGGCACGCTTACCCTTCTCCCTTTGTTGTCTTTGTACCGGATACAGTCTCTTACGACGTTCGTTTATCTCCTTGGAAAATTGGTAATTGAGACCGAATTTGGTCCCTTTAAGCTCCCTTCCTCTGCTTTTGATCAGCTCCTTTTGTTGGTAGTGTTCAAATTTTGCGATGATCGGTTGGGGACCCTTGGTCTTGTCGCTCCGAGCTCCAAGTCTGTGTACTCGGTGGCAAGCCACCTTGTTTACAGTCTCTATAGGAAGTTTCAATGCGGATTTCATGAATTCTCCGATTGCGCCCTCTGGATGATTGAATGCGTCCTCAGGAATACCAGAAAAAAATATATTTTCACTCATGCTACGACTTTGTATGTCTAGTAGCGTCTCCTTCATCACCCTGTTTTACCTGAGTATACAATCCGTGTTGGAATCGTGTATTTTTACCTTGGCTGTGAGTGTCTTGTTTTCTCTTTGGAGCTTGAGAATTTCACTCTGGCTGAACTTCAAACTCCCCTTCAGCCCTGCTACCTCCTCACACAACTTTTCCATTGTTGCATGGATTCCAGCCAGAGCATTAGCCTCTACCTCAATGGTAAGTAAATTGTCCGTGTCTGTAGATGAATTCGTTATTCTTATTTTTGTCGGATTAAAGTTATTTTGTGAGGTGGTCTGATCTTTCCACGAAGGAGTATGTTGTTCCTCCATAGCGTAAAGAGCTGTTGGTACTCGTCGATTTCCCTCAGGATCTCCTTGGTATCCAGATTGGCTCTATACTGAAACCAGTTGTTTTACGAAAAGATAACAACGAGTCTTTCCCACGACGACGACAGGTGTCTGTAGTACAGCCAGCTAGCACTCGTGGAATCCACGCAAAAAAAAGGAGCACAAACTTGCAGTCCAAGCCTTAAAGGCTAACCGCGTTGTGGAATTCTTAATAACAAAACTTTAGTTTGGATTAAAATCGATTTAATGAAAAAGTTTTAATGTAAACAACAAACCGAGTGTAGACAGTACATCGTCCTGTTGTGCACTCTGATGACGCGTGACCGCTCTCCCTGGAAGGGTGGAACGGTATTGGCCTCAACCCCCACCATCGGGTTCTTGGTCACCTCCCTGACAATGGCTCTCTCCACCGATTGCTCAGTTTGGCTGGGCAGCCAGATTTAGGAAGAGTCTTGGTGGTTCCAAACATCTTCCATTTAAGAATGATGGAGGCCACTGTGGTCTTGGGGATCTTCTATGCTGCAGATATTTTTGGTACCCTTCCCCAGATCTGTGCCTCGACACATTCCTGTCTCGGAGCTATACGAACAATTCCTTCGACCTGATGGCTTGGTTTTTGTGCTGACATACACTGTCAACTGTGGTACCTTATATAGATGTTGGATATAGATGTTATACCAGTGCCCCCTGGTGGTGATACAAAGTAACTTTCTATGAACAAATACATTCAACCTTTTATTCAAATAATTTCTGTCCTACTTCTAACTTTTTATTCCACTATTGGGCCTTTACCCAATAACCCCTGCCATAATGCACAGACAAACAAACAATGAAACATACAACGCACTATACATAAACAACTCAACTCATTCACTTGGTAAATCTCACACAAAATTACGACTATTCATAAACAACTCAACTCATTCACTGGGTACCTCTACAAAATAATAAAAAAAGAACTAGTATCTGGGTAATTACGTCAAATAAAATGAGGTGATTAACGCTGAATCACCTCTGCAAAACGAACTAGTATTTAACTCATAACCGGCCAACCCCCGTAGGATAGGGCAAGCCTCAGATAGCTTCGTCAAACCACCTCTGCAAAATAACTCTCAATCAAATAATATCGGCAACCCCCGTAGGATAGGGCAAGGCTTAGATGGCCTCGTCAAACCACCTCTGCACAATAAATAACTAGTAAACAAATAAAAATAAAAATCATCAAGCCTTCATTTCATTCATCCTGTATTGACATGCATTTCACCAATAGCCTGTTACGTAAGTTTACCAAACTAGGATCCGACTATGTCATATTCAAAGTATATGTCTATATTTTAGATTGAGTGAGGTGCCACTTACTTGTTAGAGGGAAACCACACCAGTGAATGCCATTTAATTACAGACTTAGATTAAACGGGTGTCTGCTTACCTTATTTAATTTTGAGCTGTGGCACCGTGGTGTGGAATCTCCGCCAAACGGGGTGACACTCACTCCTGGCTAGCTCGCCAAATGTTAGGGTTCGTTCCTTGGTCCGTTCCTGGCTCATTGGTGAAATTAGCATTATGACAATATCTTTAATGAAATCATTCAAAAACCTTTATTAATGCAATTGCAGACAGAAGTTGACAATCAGGAACATAGCATGCATGTTTCCGAGTAAGTTCTGCAACAAAGAAAAGGTCCCATATTATTTAATCAAACCCGTGTGTGATGTCACTGCCTGCGTCATTATCTTTTACTCATGAAACCAAAACCATGCCTACACAGCTATATAAACAAGGATTTTAGTGTGGTATCTAAAAGCTTAGCAGTAAATGTCCAAGTTGATTTATAGTGGAATGTCTGACTAGTCTATCTCCTACTCCTCTTCTGTCTCAGTCACACATCTCTTTATAAGAGGCAGAGAGAGATATAACTAGAAAACAACTGTGGAACAATATTAAAACCTCATAATATATATATATATATATATATATATATATATTGTTAATCTGTAGTCTAGGACCCTATAAATGTAAAGAGGGAGGGGTCATATAACTATTAATACAACATAAGCATAATCAATTGTTTTAATACATCAATCATTTGGAACAGCCCCAATCATGACCCCTAGGTGAACTCCTGACAGACTCCAATCAAGTTGTAGAAACATCTCAAGGATGATCAATGGAAACAGGATGCACCTGAGCTCAATTTCTCATAGAAAAGATTGATGAGGGAAAAATGAATTGAATCCATTTTAGAATAAGGCTTTCCGAATGCACTGTAAACTGAAGGTTATCATAGTTTCAGGTTTTCTTAGTTGTATGTATGGGACACGCAGGGATATATATCGTCCAACGAAATGCTTACTTGCAGGTTCCATCTCGACAACGCAACAATAATAATAAACAATAAAACATTAAGAATATGAACATAAAGTAAATGGCTCAATAGAATAGAATAAACAATTTAGCATAAGCATAACACAAGAAAGCACACTTTATAGTCCAATACATGGAGGGAAGTGTTCAAACTGAGCCGTATAATAAGAGTCTGGTAGCATCTGTTGTGATGTGGTGTAGCATGGATGTATAGAGACTGAGTGTACAAAACATTAGGAACACCTTCCTAATATTGAGTTGCCCTTTTGCCCTCAGAGGAGCCTCAATTTGTCGGGGCATGGACTCCACAAGGTGTCTAAAGCGTTCCATAGGGATGCTGGCCCATGTTGACTCCAATTCTTCCCACAGTTGTGTCAAGTTGGCTGGATGTCCTTTGGGTGGTGGACCATTCTTGATACACACGGGAAACTGTGGATCGTGAATAACCCAGCAGCGTTGCAGTTCTTGACACAAACCGGTGCTCCTGGCACCTACTACCATACCCTGTTCAAGGCCACTTCAATCTTTTGTCTTGCCCCTTCCCCCTCTGAATGGCACACATACATAATCCATGTCTCAATTGTCTCAAGGCTTAAGAATGGTTTGTTAACCTGTCTCCTTCCCTTCATCTACACTGATATAAGTGGATTTAACATGTGACATCAATAAGGGATCATAGCTTTCACCTGGATTCACCTGGTCAATCTATGTCATGGAAACAGCAGGTGTTGTAATGTTTTGTACACTCAGTGTATGTGTGTGTATGTTCGTGTGGGTGTGTGCATGAGTGAATGCATGTGTGATAAGATGCAGAGAATCAGAGCAGGGGGTCAGTCCAGTTCAAGTGTTCAGCAGTCTGATGGCTTGTAGATATAAATATTCTCTGAACCTGTTGGTATCAGAGTGGTGGTGTTGTTGATCCATGACAAGTCTTTGGTAGTGTGGATGCCGAGGAACTTAAAACTCGTGACTCTCTACTGCAGTCCCGTCTGCTTCCTGAAATCGACAATCAACTCCTTTGTTTTGCTGAGGGGAGTGGGAGAGGCTGTTGTCATGACACCACTTACTATCATAAAGTTATGCTTACTGTAATCTTTGAAGAAGCATCACGTTATGTTGTTCCACTCACTTTTAGGAACTAAAACAACGCCTGAGCCAAAGCCACAATCATGCAAAGGTTGGAAACAAAGCCCTAAAGATGCACGAGTATAGCACATCAACAAACTGTGGAACAATATTAAAACCTCAATATATATACATATTGTTAATCTGTAGTCTAGGACCCTATAAATGTAAAGAGGGAGGGGTCATATAACTATTAATACAACATAAGCATAATCAATTGTTTTAATACATCAATCATTTGGAACAGCCCCAATCATGACCCCTAGGTGACATTATTTATGCAATGCTTATTGAAATCCAGACCTGCCTCTTTCTAAGACCTACATGTACTAGAAAGTTCACGCAGCATGGATAGAACAACTGAACTAAAGAAATGTCCCTTTTTCAGGACCCCGTCTTTCAAAGATAATTAGTAAAAATCCAAATAACTTCACAGATCTTCATTGCAAAGCATTTAAACACTGTTTCCCATGCTTGTTCAATGACCCATAAACAACTAATGAACATGCACCTGTGGAACGGTTGTTAAGACAGAAACAGCTTACAGACGGTAGGCAATTTAACAGATACTGCCAAATACTTGATTGTATTTTACGAACATCATTTATAAAACTGCTGCATTTTAGTTGGATGCCAGAGCTGAGAAATGTTTTTTTTTGTAGCATCAGTATGTAAATGGTTGTATAAAAAGTGTGAAATATATATAAGCATTTGAACTATTCTAAATACAAATGCATCTTTTAAAGTGTATGAATTTGTGTCAAAACTAATGAGAATAGTAATATGCATATACACTACAAACCTGTGATCATACATAAATCACCAACTAGCATGGAAAAGTGAAATATGTCTAAAAAAATAACCATGACACAAATACACAATAAATGTGGGTCAATCAGAATCAGTGAGGGTCAGCGGTTACAATCAACACCACAGCCTGCATTTGGATGGTCAGCAGAGCTAGTCCTCTTATGAGAGTCTTACTTTCAATACTATGAATGATATTCATTCTCAATATACACAGCATGTTTCACATTATGGACTTTATATCCGTGGAGAAGAAGGAGACCGAAGCTGTGCCTTAATCATGGGTCCAGGATTAAGGCACAAAGGTGCTGTGCGTCGCAGCCGTTCTGAAGTTCCGGATGTGGATATAGAAAAATACATAAAACGATGGATGCAGCTAGCCCCTGACAGAGCTGGAGGGAGAAAAAGGAGAGAGCGAGTGAGAAGTGACCAGACCTTGGAGGGGTGATGGAGAAAATGGAATGCCTACCAGAGCTTAAATAGAAAGAAAGCTTAAATAGACAAAATCAAATTACCTCTCATTGGTTCTGTGATCAAAAAATAATTCAATTAAATTCTTTCCTGTTTAAGTAGTTTTTTAGTATTTTGATACGATGTGCAAGGCAAATGATCAGCTTTAAAAACGTTGTGGATGGGTATAATTTGAAGCTGCCGCAGTCATCCCCCTCTTCAAAGGGGGCGACACCCTGGACCCAAACTGTTACAGACCTATATCCATCCTGCCCTGCCTATCTAAGGTCTTCGAAAGCCAAGTCAACAAACAGGTCACTGACCATCTTGAATCCCACCGTACCTTCTCCGCTGTGCAATCTGGTTTCCGAGCCGGTCACGGGTGTACCTCAGCCACGCTCAAGGTACTAAACGATATCATAACCGCCATCGATAAAAGACAGTACTGTGCAGCCGTCTTCATAGACCTTGCCAAGGCTTTCGACTCTGTCAATCACCGTATTCTTATCGGCAGACTCAGTAGCCTCGGTTTTTCGGATGACTGCCTTGCCTGGTTCACCAATTACTTTGCAGACAGAGTTCAGTGTGTCAAATCGGAGGGCATGCTGTCCGGTCCTCTGGCAGTCTCTATGGGGGTGCCACAGGGTTCAATTCTCGGGCCGACTCTTTTCTCTGTATATATCAATGATGTTTCTCATGCTGCGGGCGATTCCCTGATCCACCTCTACGCAGACGACACCATTCTATATACTTCCGGCCCGTCCTTGGACACTGTGCTATCTAACCTCCAAACGAGCTTCAATGCCATACAGCACTCCTTCCGTGGCCTCCAACTGCTCTTAAACGCTAGTAAAACCAAATGCATGCTGTTCAACCGTTCGCTGCCTGCACCCGCACGCCTGACCAGCATCACCACCCTGGATGGTTCCGACCTTGAATATGTGGACATCTATAAGTACCTAGGTGTCTGGCTAGACTCTAAACTCTCCTTCCAGACCCATATCAAACATCTCCAATCGAAAATCAAATCAAGAGTCGGCTTTCTATTCCGCAACAAAGCCTCCTTCACTCACGCCGCCAAACTTACCCTAGTAAAACTGACTATCCTACCGATCCTCGACTTCGGCGATGTCATCTACAAAATTGCTTCCAACACTCTACTCAGCAAACTGGATGCAGTTTATCACAGTGCCATCCGTTTTGTCACTAAAGCACCTTATACCACCCACCACTGCGACTTGTATGCTCTAGTCGGCTGGCCCTCGCTACATATTCGTCGCCAGACCCACTGGCTCCAGGTCATCTACAAGTCCATGCTAGGTAAAGCTCCGCCTTATCTCAGTTCACTGGTTACGATGGCAACACCCATCCGTAGCACGCGCTCCAGCAGGTGTATCTCACTGATCATCCCTAAAGCCAACACCTCATTTGGCCGCCTTTCGTTCCAGTTCTCTGCTGCCTGTGACTGGAACGAATTGCAAAAATCGCTGAAGTTGGAGACTTTTATCTCCCTCACCAACTTCAAACATCTGCTATCTGAGCAGCTAACCGATTGCTGCAGCTGTACATAGTCTATTGGTAAATAGCCCACCCATTTTCACCTACCTCATCCCCATACTGTTTTTATTTATTTATTTTTCTGCTCTTTTGCACACCAATATCTCTACCTGTACATAACCATCTGATCATTTATCACTCCAGTGTTAATCTGCATAATTGTAATTATTATACATTGTGTGCAAAAGGCATGAGAAGGTAGGCAACCTTCTCATGCCTTTTGCACACAATGTATATATAGACTCCCCTTTTTTCTACTGTGTTATTGACTTGTTAATTGTTTACTCCATGTGTAACTCTGTGTTGTCTGTTCACACTGCTATGCCTTATCTTGGCCAGGTCGCAGTTGCAAATGAGAACTTGTTCTCAACTAGCCTACCTGGTTAAATAAAGGTGAAATATATATATATATTTTTTTAAATGTATAAAATGCATAAAATGCATAATAGTAATATTTAAAATCACTAAATCGGGTCATTTTGTATACACTTATTTAAATTTGTATCGGGACGCTTCTGGGGGATTCTGTTAAGATGCCGGGAAAGTCGGCTGATTCCGGTAGACGGAAACGGGCCGATGTACTTGGGACGATTCCGGACAGTCGTTCATTTTGATTCCGGGCCGAGTCCGACACCCGATTCCGGGCCGATTCAATCAGTTCCGGCCACCCTGGAAGTGGGCCGTTTCTGGGCCAATTCCTCATTGCTAGCTGGGATGGGCACCCCCACAGCTAACACACACAACTTTCTCCACTGATACTACACATTCCTTCATCTCATGCCCTCCTGCACACTTCTCAAATCTAAGAATCTCCCTCCTAAACACTGTAGTATTTTCCGAATTAAAGCTCTCACGGGATAACTGAAACATCCTAGCTTGACCTTGTTGGGCAAAACTCTGCATCAAAACTCAGCAGGACAGACAATGTCTTCTCCGTTTGACCATGTTCACCACCGGGTCTGCGTCACACCAAACGGCGGAGAAAATGTTCTAAACAGACGCTTCAGCTTTATAGCCCCTGTGACTTGTCTGGGTTACCCCTTCTGTCTGTGGTATAATCGGCTGCATTGCTCTGCTAACTAGCTAGCTATCTAGCAGGCTAGCCCATGACAAGATGGAGTAACATTAGCTAGCTATCATCATCATAATAATTCTGTCAGGATTTTTGAGTCTGCCTGACAGGATCGAAACATAAATTCTTAGTAGCCAGCCGCTCCTTTGTCTAAGTACTGTATCTCTGGCCATCTAAACTTGGTAACGCCTACAAAGCTTGAGAGACGGCTGTTGGATTGTGATTGGATGATATCCAACGCATTCGCAACATGGGGGCGTCCCAAGGATTCCAGATAGCACCCACCAAACTAAATTTAGAGGAACCTGCCTTTGTCCATTTACCCAAAGAAAGAGAAAGAGAGAAAAAGGCCAACAGGAAAAAGAAACTCAAGGAAATATAAGAACATACACACAAGCTTCAACTGATGCAAAGTCAGGTTGGTCATGAAAAGAAGTGACTTAAGCAGTAGAAGAAAATACATAATATACATACAAAACAAAACGTCTATTCTGTTCAACTGATCTCACTCATGACTTGACTTTTAGTCTATTTTAGCATGACCTTTTTTTTTAGCATTAACGAAAAGGAGAAAACAAAAAGAAAGGAAACATCAGAGCAAAATGCAGGTCCTGGGTTTGTGAGAGGGTTGCTAATACCTATTTTTTACTTAAAAATTGCACCTTTGGTAAGGGCCTATAAGTAAGCGTTTAGCCGTAAGGTCTCTACACCTGTTGTATTCGGGGCACGTGACACATACACTTTCATTTATTTTGATCAGTGTGGTGCCAAGTCATTGGGAAAGCAGAAATCGCACCGTGAATATGGCAAACACGGCATCTTTATTGGGTAGATGGTTGAACCAAGACTTTTTTAATCGAGTTGCAGCAACACCGTCTGTGAGACAGGATCAACGAGACAAAACTCTTTGTTACTACTTGTGTATCCAACATGATCTACTGTAGAAGCATCTTCAACAATATATTATACACATTTAAAATATGCCCATTACATAAGAAAAGTCAATAGCAGCTGTATAACATGTCTTAATACAACGCACAGAAATTAAGTAAAAATGTATTTAAAAAAAGGCGAACTCTCTGTCATACAGTTAGCACTTGTCTGTACCAATGCAGCTAATTGACCTTCATAAGTTCCTGCAATTGTCTGGTCATCTATTATATTTGAATATTGCTACGGTTTCTTTGGAAATCTGAATCGCAAAAAAGAAAAAGTACTTCAATACCATACATAATTTAAAGTGCTATGTCTTGTTCAGAAGCTGGTTCAAGCTGGTCCATCATTTACTGTAGCGTCTAGACTCATAAACGTGTACAACAAAAAAGAGGCAAGTCTCTCAGACAGAACCCTTATACAGTGGCTTGCGAAAGTATTCACCCAGGGCATTTTCCTATTTTGTTGCCTTACAACCTGGAATTAAAATAGATTTTTGGGGGGTTTGTGTCATCTGATTTTCTCAACATGCCTACCACTTTGAATATGTTTTATTGTGAAACTAACAAGAAATAAGACACACAAAAAAAGAAAACTTGAGCGTGCATAACTACTCATCCCCCCAAGGTCAATACTTTGTAGAGCCACCTTTTTCAGCAATTACAGCTGCAAGTCTCTTGGGGTATGTCTCTATAAGCTTGGCACATCTAACCACTGGGATTTTTGCCCATTCTTCAAGGCAAAACTTCTCCAGCTCCTTCAAGTTGGTTGGGTTCCGCTGGTGTACAGCGATCTTTAAGTCATGCCACAGATTCTCAATTGGATTGAGGTCTGGGCTTTGACTAGGCCAGACTAGACATTTAAATGTTTCCCCTTAAACCACTCAAGTGTTGCTTTAGCAGTATGCTTAGGGTCATTGCCCTGCTGGAAGGTGAACCTCCGTCCCAGTCTCAAATCTCTGGAAGACTGAAACAGGTTTCCCTCAAGAATTTCCCTGTATTTAGCGCCACCCATCATTCCTTTAATTCTGACCAGTTTCCTAGTCCCTGTTGATGAAAAACATCCCCACAGCATGATGCTGCCACCCCCATGCTTCACTGTGTGGATGATGTTCTCGGGATGATGAGAGGTGTTGGGTTTGCGCCAGACATAGCATTTTCCTTGATGGCCAAAAAGCAAACTTTTAGACTCATCTGACCAGAGTACCTTGTTCCATATGTTTGGGGAGTCTCCCACATGCCTTTTGGCGAACACCCAACGTGTTTGCTTATATTGTTCTTTAAGCAATGGCTTTTTATGGCCACTCTTCCGTAAAGCCCAGCTCTGTGGAGTGTACGGCTTGAAGTGGTCCTATGGACAGATACTCCAATCTCCGCTGTGGAGCTTTGCAGCTCCTTCAGGGTTATCTTTGGTCTCTTTGTTGCCTCTCTGATTAATGCCCTCCTTGCCTGGTCTGTGAGTTTTGATGGGAGGCCCTCTCTTGGCAGGTTTGTATGCTGTTCTTTGTATGCCATTTTAATATTTGATAATTAACCAATTATATTAGGCCACTCTTGGCCATGATTACAGACACCTGTGTCTTTTGACACTATATAAACGAGTCATCCCGCAGTGTTTGTGATTATACCCTGATGAAGACAGCTTGGCTGTCGAAACGTTGGTAATTAAATTTTTGCATCTGAGCTCCTAGAGTGTGCGGCTCTCTTTTATTTTTAAGTTTTCTACTCCGCTAACCAGCACCTTGCCTAAATAGGTGTGCGTTTCTTTTTCTTCTAGATAGGTTTGTTATGGTGCCATATTCTTTAAATTTTTTAATAATGGATTTAATGGTGCTCTGTGGGATGTTCAAATGTTCTGATATTTTGTATAACCCAACCATGATTTGTACTTCTCCACAACTTTGTCCCTGACCTGTTTGGAGAGCTCCTTGGTCTTCATGGTTCCGCTTGCTTGGTGGTGCCCCTTGCTTAGTGGTGTTGCAGACTTTGGGACCATTCAGAACAGGTGTATATATACTGAGGTCATGTGACAGATCATGTGACACTTAGATTGCACACAGGTGGACTTCATTTAACAAATTATGTGAGTTATGAAGGTAATTGGTTGCACAAGATCTTATTTGGGGACTTCACAGCAAAGGGGGTGAATACATATGCACACACCACTTTTCCGTGTTATAATATTTTTAATTTTTTTAAACAAGTTATTTTTTAAATTTCATTTCACCAATTTTGATTATTTTGTATGTCCATTGCATGAAATCCAAATAAAAATCTATTTAAATTACAGGTTTTAATGCAACAAAATAGGAAATGAGGATGAATCATTTTGCAAGGCACTGTAGAACTCACAACATTATTCCAGAAAAGTCCACAAATCTTCACATCAATAGATTCATTGTGTGTTGGACCAAGCCATGTTTTATGGCAGGTCCAGGTCAAAGGCTATAATTCTTGGCTAAACATACATTTTAAAAACAATAAAATGGTGCCATCTGCTTTGCTTAAAAGAAAGAATTTTAAATTATTTATACTTTTACTTTTGATACTTACGTATATTTTTATCAATTACATTTACTTTTGATACTTAAGTATATTTAAAAACAAATCAATTTACTCAAGTAGTTTTTCACTGAGTGACTTTTACCTGAGTAACTTCATAGTAAGGTATCTATACTTTAACTCAAGTATGACCATTGGGTACTTTTAGGTGTTGATGAAAGACTCTGTAGCACCAGTGCTGTTGGAAGAATTTGCAACTTCCGAAACATTGTAGACATCTGTCAAAGCAAGAGAAGTCAAACAGTTGGTTTGTTATAGAAAGCAAGGCAGGGTGATTATTTAAGAAACCAAATATTTAAAGAACTGTGATCATTTCAAAATTCAAAAAAAAAAAAAAAATGGTGAGCTTACTCCTCCTTATCCTTCTTCGGATGAAGTTTAATGCACTGGTTGATGATGTTGCCGCGCCACCACTGGTACTCTGGAATGGACAAAAGAAATGATATACACTCATTGGGCAATCAATGTTCGCTGATACAGTAGTAAGTCTTATCAGAGAGAACTGAATCTACGAGGAAGGCCACAAGCAGCCCATTAAACTCATGGTTTACCTTGAGCATTCTGAAATTGCAAAACATGTCTAAATACAAGGATCATCAGTGCACATAGTACACATGTAATTAACATGAATCATTTGAGGTAAATATAGAAGAAACGGTGGGAAGAGATGTACTTACCCTCGTACGGTCAGAGCCTGGGAGGATGGAAGAGAACGTTCCTACTATAGCTGACCGGATCTGAAAGCACAGGACCATTTCATAAAAAAATCACAACACTCTTAAATGCTCTTAAAAAGGGTATAAACAAAAAATGTATGACTTTTCAGACACATACCTTGCCGTCTAAAAGTGTTCCAAACACCAAAACAAAGAAACCCTTTTCAAGAAAGATGAAAGATTAATGTACATCATACAATGTTGCCAATGTTGTCCGACATCATGAAAACAAATGTAGTTGTAAACATGTTGACATTTTACATCAGAACTCATTACTTGCAACTTTCAGTTGGAAAATAAAAATGAAATGAAGATTTCAGTGTATGGCACTATTATGGAAAATAATGCACCAATGTATTTAGTTACCTGTAGTGAATTGAAGAGGGCAAATACAACATGGATTCCCTTATTTGTTGGATCAATCATGGTTCCTACTCCCAGTCCCCAGGTAAGGCCAAAGAATGGAGTCAGAATGGCCAGACACCTGGCAATGACCACAACAGCATTTCTCTCATCTGGCTGGGTAGCATCCCCCACCCCTCTCCTCAGCATTTTGTACAGAACCACAATCAGGATCAAAAAGTTGATGACCACTATGGTCAGGGCAGGGATCACAAAAGCAAGGAGAGCCATTGTCTTGTCCCAGTTGAGCCAACATGCCTGGTTTTCCTTGATGTATCCACCACTAGGAGCTGTTGCTGCCACAGTAACAACAGCAATGATAAGAGGTGCCCCATAGCCTACTGAGAAGCCAATCGCCAGCATAGTTGATTTTGACATATGGGAGAAAACCAAGATGGTCCGGTAGAAAAGGAGAAGGCCTGAGATCAGCATCCAAAAGAACAGAGCAAGGTAGAAAAAGTGAATGAAAAACGTAGCTGCAGTACATGCCGGTATAGGTGTTCTGGTGTCTTCGCCTGGGTTTTCAAGGGTATTTTTTGATATTGATGCACCAATAATGAACCAAATGTCGGCAATCAGGAGAGACACAGCGATGTTCACAATGGAGACATGGCGCATGTAAGAGGTGTTGTTTCTGGTCATGGCCTTCCATACACAAGCCTCAATGATGAGACAAATTACTAAGCTACCCATCGATATGCCAACTCCAACATAAGTGATTATATCCAAAGCATCTTGAATCTCTTTCGGAATGGAAGTTGACATCAAAATGGAGAAGGAGGTCAGATGGTTACAGTGACAGGTGACCTTGCCCTTCTCATTAGACTTCAGTTTACATCCTGTGTCATCCCATCCTCCAAGGCTGTTAAAAAGGCTGAAGTTCCAGAAAACACACTGAGGATTGAATGTGAGCGACTTGTTAAACTTGTCGAAGCTCAATGAGACATTTTTAGTCGTTCCATTCAACTTCACCATCACTACAACACCATTGATGGTGTTGTCATTGGCACTTTGGTTGCTGCCGTTCCTGGCAGGTAACACATTTCTGAGGGTGTGGAACGTTAGAGTGGTGATGGTGAGGTGTTTGGAATTAGTCTCTGGAATCTCTATTAACACACTTGAATTTAAGTTTGTGCTGAATGAGTTGTCAAATGTGTCTTGGTTTAACTGAATTAGTTTTGTTGTCACATTAAAGGACGTCGTTGGGAGAGAACCTGCAAAAAATTCCATGGAGCCCAGTAAACTAGAGCTGGTGTTCTTATTTTGGTCGGCATTGAGAAAGACCCAGGATTCTTTTGCTTCATCAGAAACTAGGACATTCACTGTTTCTAGAATGTTCTGGGAGTCAATGAGAAATCTGAGTTAGGTCCAAACTTAATGTTAATACTTTCGTTATTCTTTTTCAAAGCAAAACATGCTCATCTCACCACTATCAATAATCTTAAGTCTATTTCATTAGTTTTACTTTATTTAAAGCATTAACTTATTTCCAAACTTCATGCATTCAAAGTATACTAAAACCAAGTGAACTGATATACTGTATATTTTTGTTTCTCTTGCACTGATCTCTACAGTTTATCTGTGCTTGTTTTGTTTGTTTTCAACATACCTTTATCTCAGACTGGCTGATATTCTTTGAAACGCTTGCAACAATTCTCAGAATATCAACAATGGTCGAAATAGTTGCACTTGAACTGACGATTTTCTCTTTTAGATCAACAGCGGTATTATTCAGTTTTGTTAAAAATTCTTCAACTGTTGCCTCTTTCAAGTCCTGCAGAGGAAGATATGATTATACTTAGCAAATATCCTGAATGTCATACACTTACATTTAGGACATCTAAGAGAAACATGTTTGAAAATAAATAAATATCACAATTGCTTACAAAACTCTCAAATCATACAAATGAGTTTTCCTTCAAATGGATAACAACAACAGAAAATCATGCTCCAAATTATAAATACAGTTAAGACAACGATTGCTAGGGTTTACCAGTCATGGTAGGTGTTATTAAAAAGTATTACCTGAGATGAGGTCAGTAGCTCATTGATTGCAGTCAAGACACAAGTGTCAGTCTGAGGTATCCAAAGTCCACTTTTACAAATCGCTGTCTTTATTCCATCCTCACCTTTCTTACATGGTGCCACTGATGTGTCTTTCTCTTGGCCACTACCATATTCCAGATTGTTGCAAATTTCAACTAGAAAACATTATTTATTTTTTTAGAAATTTGAAACAGCAAATACTGTATTCAAAGACAGAAAATACGGTACTTACCTCCTACGAAAATAGTCAATTTTGTAGTCTTTTCATATCCTGTTGGGTCTTTCACTTGGCATGTTAATTTGACAACTTTGGATGATACATCACAGTTTTGAATTTGATATTTATATTGAATGCAATTGTCAGAAGTCTCATCTATAAATGATACATGTAAAAAAAAGGTCAGATGGTTATAATATAGATAACATGGTTTATGCGTTTATTTATTTGGTCTCTTGTCATATTGAAAAGGAAGTCTGATTTTCAACAAACACTTACTTGTGAGCAATACTACATTGCCTTCTTTCCACATTAGTTTATAGGGAGTCTGCACACAACACTCCAATGGCTGATTATTCCCCGGCACACATTTGGTATTGATTTCTGTCTTCGTTTGAATAATGGGAGCATCTTTGATGTCAATTTGACCCATTTGGTAGAAATAGATTTCGTCACTCTTCAGAGTGCATTCATATTCCCCTGGGATGAAACAATATTGACATTGTTGAGTCAAGAAACAATATCTGGACAATATCTTTAACTTTGGGTGGGTATGCTCTGGGTTTTGAGATTTCAATGTTATAGAAACCAAAATGTAACAGTGATTAAAAAAAGATAATAAAATTGTCATGACACAATTGATAATATTTAGATTATAGACTCCTGCTTTCCAGCCAGGGTAGTTTAATTGTATTTTAAAAAAGCGTAAAAAATACACTCTTTAACTTACCTTTATCATCAGCAATTACATTTTTGATACCAAGTGTTGTCTTTTTTGATGCAAAATCATCTGTATTGATGGTGAACCTTCCAGTCGATGTTAAAACTCTTCCCTTTCGTTTCCACTCAACGCTTTTAATGGTTCCCATCTTTACAGTATCAGGAGGTGGTCCACACTCCAGAGTCATGGTGCCATCAGTGTAAATGGTAGTTGGTTTATAACGTAATACTGTGCTACCTTGGAAAAGATTGAGACATTCGTGGTCAACAGTTTTTTAGACCGATATTTAAAGCATCTTTTATTTGGTCATAAGAATTTGCAATAATGTGATTTGAGAACGTTTTTAAGGACTTACTGCTATAAATGATATTGAAAGAGCTAATGTCAACTTGATAAACAGCTGGAAGTGATGTTGCAAGTCCAGCATTAGCTTTGTTAATTGCAGTGGGGTCTGCAGCTGTGGTCTTAACATCAAAGTTGGCTATAACACTTCCACGGCTGTTAACAGGAACCAAAGAGAGAATACAGAAATAAATACATGTTGAATGGAAACAGCTTACTTCCATAACAACAGTAGATACCTACCTGAAACTTGTCAATGCTGCTGAAATAAACCCTGGCATGTTCTTCCTATACTGGGCCTGGATCTGTGTGAGATAATGACATTGATCATGTAAAAAATGTTTTTTGCAATATTTCCAATGCACTACATGACCAAAAGTATGTGTAAACCTGCTCGTCGAACTATAGAGTTGGTCCCCCCTTTGCTGCTATAACAGCCACTCTTCTGGAAGGCTTTACACTAGATGTTGGAACATTGCTGTGGGGACTTGATTCCTTTCAGCCACAAGAGCAATAGTGAGGTGATGTTGAGCAATTAGGCCTGGCTCGCAGTTGGCGTTCCAATTCATCCCAAAGGTGTTCGATGGGGTTGAGGTCAGGGCTCTGTTCAGGCCAGTCAAGTTTTTCCACAACGATCTCGACAAACCATTTCTGTATGGATCTCGCTTTGTGCACGGGGGCATTGTCATGCTGAAACAGAAAAGGGCCTTCCCCAAACTGTTTCCACAATGTTGGAAGCACAGAATCATCTAGAATGTCATTGTACGCTGTAGCGTTAAGATTTCCCTTCACTGGAGCTAAGGAGCCTGAACCATGAAAAACAGCCCCAGACATTATTCCCCCTCCACCAAACTTTACAGTTGGAACTATGCATTTGGGCAGGTAGCGTTCTCCTGATTAGTTTGCCAGACTGCCAGATGGTGAAGCGTGCTCCATCACTCCAGAGAACGCATTTCCACTGCTCCAGAGTCCAATGGCGGTGAGCTTTACACCACTCCAGCCGATGCTTAGCATTGCGCATGGCTTGGTTTTATACACCTGTCAGTAACGGGTGTGATTGAAATAGCCGAATCCAATCATTTGAAGGGGTTTCCACATACTTTTGTATATATAGTGTACATCCGAAGCATTCATAATCATTACACTGAAAATGTACCCTGGCTAGATAATTGGAGGAATAGTTATTTAATGCATTTTATTATTTACTTGGGCCAACAATAGCTTGAGTCATGTACTTACAACTGGTTCAATATCGTCTCTGTACTTTTTGTATTTGACACTATTTTTATCATTTAGGTCGTTGGTGAACTCTTCATTCATTTTGAAGGACATCGCCAGCAACAGAATATCTGAAACAAAAGAAGAAGAATGACAAATGTGCTTAAATGGAATGGCATTGTTGCTACCTATACTGTGTATCCTATTATTTACTCCCCTCCATATGGATTTGGACAGTGGAGATAAAGTGTTACATTTGGTTTTATACTCCAGCCTTTTGGAATTGAGATCAAATGTTTCATATGAGGCAACAGTACAGAATGTGTCCTGTTATTTGAGGGTATTTTCATACATGTCTGTTTTACTGTTTAGAAATTAAAGCACAGGGCCTCCCGAGTGGCCCTGAGATTAGAGATTTTGGGTTCGAGTCCAGGCTCTGTCACAGCCGGCCGCGACCGGAAGACCCATGGGGCGGCGCACAATTGTCCCAGCATCTTCCGGGTTAGGGGAAGGTTTGGCCGGCAGGGATGTCCTTGTCCCATCGCGTACTAGAGACTCCTGTGGCTGGCCGGGCACAATGCACGCTGACACGGTCGCCAGGTGTACGGTGTTTCCTCCAACACATTGGTGCGGCTGGCTTCCGGGTTAAGTGGGCATTGTGTCCAGAGGCAGTACGGCTTGGTTGGGTTGTGTTTCGGAGGACGCACAGCTCTTGACCTTCGCCTCGAACGAGTCCGTACGGGAGTTGCAGTGATGAGTCTGACTCAACTGAACTGACTGATACCATGAAATACCATTTTTGTTTTTTTATAAAAATGAAAAATAAAAAAATATTAAAAAATAAAGAAATTAAAGCACTTTATGTATCTTGTCCCCACATTTGAGAAAGTCATAAGAAAAATGTACTTATAGTGTAGTAAAGTAGTCACAAGTGTAGTATTTGTTCTCATATTCCTTGCACTCAACGACTAAATCAAGCTTGTGACTCAACAAACTCATTGAATGCATTTGCATAATGATGATCAGATGATATTTTTCCCTATAGGAACTGAATGGTGAATAATGCATTGTGTCATTTTGGAGACCCTTTTATTGTAAGTAAGAATAGAAGATGTCTCTGAACACTTCTACATGAATGTGGATGCTACCATGATTATGGATAAATGTGAATGAATCGTGAATAATAATGACTGAGAAATTAACAGAGGCACATCATACACCCCAAAAATGCTATTGCTAATGGTGAGAGGTTAACATGTTTTGTTGTAGCCTCTGTAACCTTCTCACCCATCAAGGTTCATGATTGATTCATGATTTTTCATAATCATGGCATAATCAGGATTCATTCAGCAGTGTTCAGAAACATCTTCTATTCTTACACATACCAGCTGGTTTTGTAGTTGATGGTGGTGTTGTTGTTGGTGGTGTTGGTGGTGTTGTTGTTGGTGGTGTTGGTGGTGTTGGTGGTGGTATTGTTGTTGGTGGTGGTACTGTTGTTGGTGGTGTTGTTGGTGGTATTGTTGTTGGTGGTGTCGTTTTTGTAGTTGCTGGTGGTGGTTCAGTAGTTACTGTAGTTCCTGTTGGGAGAGACACATGGCTTAGTAGTAAGTGAAAGCTACAGTACAAAACTGGAGGTGGGATCACAGAACAACACCTGTGCTACCTGTGGTGGTTGTTCTCTGTTCTGTTGTGGGCTAAAGTGTTGCAGAGGCTACAGCAAAGCGGTTATATACAGTAGTGACAGACTGTTACATTGTTAGATCTGTTTGGTGAACTATGGTTCACCTACTGGTGAATGTGGTCAGGATTCATTTAGAAGTCTTCAGAAACATCCTCTATTCTTACACACACCAGCAGGTTTTGCAATTGTGGTTGGTGGTGGTATTATCACAGTTGGTGGTGTTGTTTTTGTACTTAATGCTGGTGTTGATTCAGTAGTTAATGTATTTGTGGGTGCAGTAGAGTCTACAGCAGAGAAGTAACAGGTTGTTAGGTCTGCTTCAGACAGGTTTTGTTATACAGAAGTTGATGACACTTACTCGTGTCTGTGGTCGGTTGTGTTGTGGGGTCAACTGTAGTGGTCTGATTTGTTGTAGCTGCAGGTGTAGTAAAGTCTACCAAGAGAGGAGAAACATAGTGATAAACTAAAGAAGTAGATTAACAGAAACTCATAATGACTCAGTAGTATTTGATGGCCTTTAAAAGCACTTGTCACTGTGGTCAGTTCTGTTGTGACAGATAGTGACAACAAAAATGCCATTTTGTTCTGAACTAAAATATGTTTGCAGTCATACTGGTAATTGTGGTCAGTTGTGTTGTGGGGTCAGCTGTAGTACTTTGTCCTGTTGTGGGTGGAGTTGTTGTAGAGTCTACAGAAGGGAAGAAACATGGTGATTGAATGTCAGATCGTTTGGTAGTGAACTCTGCTTCAGACAAGTTTTGTTCTCCAGAACTTGATGAAACTTACTGGTAACTTTGGTCATTTGTTCTGTAGTGCTGGCCTCAGGTGTCGTAGAGTCTAAATTAGAGAGAGAGAGAGAGAGAGAGAGAAAGAGAGAGAGAGAGAGAGAGAGAGAGAGAGAGAGAGAGAGAGAGAGAGAGAGAGAGAGAGAGAGAGACAGACAGACAGACAGACAGACAGACAGACAGACAGACAGACAGACAGACAGACATACAGACAGCGAGGGAGGGAGGGAGAGAGAGAGAGAGAGAGAGAGAGAGAGAGAGAGAGAGAGAGAGAGAGAGAGAGAGATTGTGACAAACATGTGAAGACCTGAATTTCAGAACAAATTATTTTCACTAGTACTTGATTGTATTTACTGGTAACTGTGGTCAGTTGTGTTGTGTTATCAACTGTAGTTATTTGTTCTGTAGTGCTGGCCTCAGGTGTTGTAGAGTCTAAAGCAGAGAGAGAGAGAGAGAGAGAGAGATTGTGACAAATGTGTGATGAACTGAAGATCAGAACAAATTATTTTCAGCAGTTAATGACTGTATTTCCAGGTAACTGTGGTAAATTGTGTTGTGGGGTCAGCTGTAGTGGTCTGTTTTGCTGTGGCTGCAGGTGTAGTAAAGTCTACCAAGAGATAAGCAACATAGTGAGAGATTGAAGAAGAAACAGATTCATGTAAACTCATGCTATTTTTTGAATTGTTTTTACCAGCCTTTAGAAGCTCTTAGTCTAATGGTCACTAGTGTCAGTTCTATTGTGATAGATAGTGACTCGTTAATGCAACTTTGTAATTAACTAAAATATATTAGTGTTCACTTACTGGTAACTGGGTTCAGTTGTGTTGTGTTATCAACTGTAGTCAGTTGTGTTGTGTTATCAACTGTGGTCAGTTGTGTTGTGGGGTCAGCTGTAGTAATTTGTTCTGTTGTGGGTGTAGATGTTGTAGAGTCTAGATTAGGGGAGAAACACACATTTTGTTCTCCAGAACTTGATGATACTTACTGGTAACTGTGATCAGTTGTGTTGTGTTATCAACTGTGGTTATTTGTTCTGTAGTGCTGGCCTCAGGTGTTGTAGAGTCTAAATTAGAGAGAGAGAGAGAGAGAGAGAGAGAGAGACAGACAGATAGACAGACAGATAGACAGGGAGGGAGGGAGGGAGGGAGGGAGGGAGGGAGGGAGGGAGGGAGGGAGGGAGGGAGGGAGGGAGGGAGGGAGGGAGGGAGGGAGGGAGGGAGGGATGTGACAAACATGTGAAGACCTGAATTTTAAGAACAAATTATTTTAACTAGTACTTGATTGTATTTACTGACAACTGTGGTCAGTTGTGTTGTGGGGTCAGCTGTAGTAATTTGTTTTGTTGTGGGTGCAGATGTTGTAGAGTCTACATTAGGGGAGAAACACACATTTTGTTCTCCAGAACTTGATGATACTTACTGGTAACTGTGATCAGTTGTGTTGTGTTATCAACAGTGGTTATTTGTTCTGTAGTGCTGGCCTCAGGTGTTGTAGAGTCTAAATTAGAGAGAGAGAGAGAGAGAGAGAGAGAGAGAGACAGACAGACAGACAGACAGACAGACAGAGAGCGGGGGAGGGAGGGAGGGAGGGAGGGAGGGAGGGAGGGAGGGAGGGAGGGAGGGAGGGAGGGAGGGAGGGAGGGAGGGAGGGAGGGATGTGACAAACATGTGAAGACCTGAATTTAAGAAAAAAATATTTTAACTAGTACTTGATTGTATTTACTAGTAACTGTGATCAGTTGTGTTGTGGGGTCAGCTGTAGTAATTTGTTATGTTGTGGGTAAAGATGTTGTAGAGTCTACATTAGGGGTGAAACACACATTTTGTTCTCCAGAACTTGATGATACTTACTGGTAACTGTGATCAGTTGTGTTGTGTTATCAACTGTAGTTATTTGTTCTGTAGTGCTGGCCTCAGGTGTTGTAGAGTCTAAAGCAGAGAGAGAGAGAGAGAGAGAGAGAGAGAGAGACAGACAGACAGACAGACAGACAGACAGACAGACAGACAGACAGACAGACAGAGAGGGAGGGAGGGAGGGAGGGAGGGAGGGAGGGAGGGAGGGAGGGAGGGAGGGAGGGAGGGAGGGAGGGAGGGAGGGAGGGAGGGATGTGACAAACATGTGAAGACCTGAATTTAAGAACAAATTATTTTAACTAGTACTTGATTGTATTTACTGACAACTGTGGTCAGATGTATTGTGGGGTCAGCTGTAGTAATTTGTTCTGTTGTGGGTGTAGATGATGATGTTGTAGAGTCTACATTAGGGGAGAAACACACATTTTGTTCTCCAGAACTTGATGATACTTACTGGTAAATGTGATCAGTTGTGTTGTGTTATCAACTGTGGTTATTTGTTCTGTAGTGCTGGCCTCAGGTGTTGTAGAGTCTAAATTAGAGAGAGAGAGAGACAGAGAGACAGACAGACAGACAGACAGAGAGTGAGGGAGGGAGGGAGGGAGGGAGGGAGGGAGGGAGGGAGGGAGGGAGGGAGGGAGGGAGGGAGGGAGGGAGGGAGGGAGGGAGGGAGGGAGGGAGAGAGAGAGAGAGATTGTGACAAACATGTGAAGACCTGAATTTCAGAACAAATTATTTTCACTAGTACTTGATTGTATTTACTGGTAACTGTGGTCAGTTGTGTTGTGTTATCAACTGTAGTTATTTGTTCTGTAGTGCTGGCCTCAGGTGTTGTAGAGTCTAAAGCAGAGAGAGAGAGAGAGAGAGAGAGATTGTGACAAATGTGTGATGAACTGAAGATCAGAACAAATTATTTTCAGCAGTTAATGACTGTATTTCCAGGTAACTGTGGTAAATTGTGTTGTGGGGTCAGCTGTAGTGGTCTGTTTTGCTGTGGCTGCAGGTGTAGTAAAGTCTACCAAGAGATAAGCAACATAGTGAGAGATTGAAGAAGAAACAGATTCATGTAAACTCATGCTATTTTTTGAATTGTTTTTACCAGCCTTTAGAAGCTCTTAGTCTAATGGTCACTAGTGTCAGTTCTATTGTGATAGATAGTGACTCGTTAATGCAACTTTGTAATTAACTAAAATATATTAGTGTTCACTTACTGGTAACTGGGTTCAGTTGTGTTGTGTTATCAACTGTAGTCAGTTGTGTTGTGTTATCAACTGTGGTCAGTTGTGTTGTGGGGTCAGCTGTAGTAATTTGTTCTGTTGTGGGTGTAGATGTTGTAGAGTCTAGATTAGGGGAGAAACACACATTTTGTTCTCCAGAACTTGATGATACTTACTGGTAACTGTGATCAGTTGTGTTGTGTTATCAACTGTGGTTATTTGTTCTGTAGTGCTGGCCTCAGGTGTTGTAGAGTCTAAATTAGAGAGAGAGAGAGAGAGAGAGAGAGAGACAGACAGACAGACAGACAGACAGATAGACAGACAGGGAGGGAGGGAGGGAGGGAGGGAGGGAGTGAGGGGGAGAGAGAGGGAGGGAGGGAGGGAGGGAGGGAGGGAGGGAGGGAGGGAGGGAGGGAGGGAGGGAGGGAGGGAGGGAGGGAGGGAGGGAGGGAGGGAGGGAGGGAGGGAGGGGGAGAGAGAGGGAGGGGGAGAGAGAGAGATTGTGACAAGCATGTGAAGACCCGAATTTCAGAACAAATTATTTTCACTAGTACTTGATTGTATTTACTGGTAACTGTGGTCAGTTGTGTTGTGTTATCAACTGTGGTTATTTGTTCTGTAGTGCTGGCCTCAGGTGTTGTAGAGTCTAAATTAGAGAGAGAGAGAGAGAGAGAGAGAGAGAGAGAGAGAGAGAGAGAGAGAGACAGACAGACAGACAGACAGACAGACAGACAGACAGACAGACAGACAGACAGACAGACAGACAGACAGACAGACAGACAGACAGACAGACAGACAGACAGACAGACAGGGAGGGAGGGAGGGGGAGAGAGAGAGATTGTGACAAGCATGTGAAGACCCGAATTTCAGAACAAATTATTTTCACTAGTACTTGATTGTATTTACTGGTAACTGTGGTCAGTTGTGTTGTGTTATCAATTGTGGTTATTTGTTCTGTAGTGCTGGCCTCAGGTGTTGTAGAGTCTAAATGAGAGAGAGAGAGAGAGAGAGAGAGAGACAGACAGGGAGGGAGGGAGGGAGGGAGGGAGGGAGGGAGGGAGGGAGGGAGGGAGGGAGGGAGGGAGGGAGGGAGGGAGGGAGGGAGGGGGAGAGAGAGGGAGGGGGAGAGAGAGGGAGGGGGAGAGAGAGAGATTGTGACAAGCATGTGAAGACCCGAATTTCAGAACAAATTATTTTCACTAGTACTTGATTGTATTTACTGGTAACTGTGGTCAGTTGTGTTGTGTTATCAACTGTGGTTATTTGTTCTGTAGTGCTGGCCTCAGGTGTTGTAGAGTCTAAATTAGAGAGAGAGAGAGAGAGAGAGAGAGAGAGAGAGAGAGAGAGAGAGAGAGAGAGAGAGAGAGAGAGAGAGAGAGAGAGACAGACAGACAGACAGACAGACAGGGAGGGAGGGAGGGAGGGAGGGAGGGAGGGAGGGAGGGAGGGAGGGAGGGAGGGAGGGAGGGAGGGAGGGAGGGATGTGACAAACATGTGAAGACCTGAATTTTAAGAACAAATTATTTTAACTAGTACTTGATTGTATTTACTGACAACTGTGGTCAGTTGTGTTGTGGGGTCAGCTGTAGTAATTTGTTTTGTTGTGGGTGCAGATGTTGTAGAGTCTACATTAGGGGAGAAACACACATTTTGTTCTCCAGAACTTGATGATACTTACTGGTAACTGTGATCAGTTGTGTTGTGTTATCAACAGTGGTTATTTGTTCTGTAGTGCTGGCCTCAGGTGTTGTAGAGTCTAAATTAGAGAGAGAGAGAGAGAGAGAGAGAGAGAGAGAGAGAGAGAGAGAGACAGACAGACAGACAGACAGACAGACAGACAGAGAGCGAGGGAGGGAGGGAGGGAGGGAGGGAGGGAGGGAGGGAGGGAGGGAGGGATGTGACAAACATGTGAAGACCTGAATTTAAGAAAAAATTATTTTAACTAGTACTTGATTGTATTTACTAGTAACTGTGATCAGTTGTGTTGTGGGGTCAGCTGTAGTAATTTGTTATGTTGTGGGTAAAGATGTTGTAGAGTCTACATTAGGGGTGAAACACACATTTTGTTCTCCAGAACTTGATGATACTTACTGGTAACTGTGATCAGTTGTGTTGTGTTATCAACTGTAGTTATTTGTTCTGTAGTGCTGGCCTCAGGTGTTGTAGAGTCTAAAGCAGAGAGAGAGAGAGAGAGAGAGAGAGAGAGAGAGAGACAGACAGACAGACAGACAGACAGACAGACAGACAGACAGACAGACAGACAGACAGACAGGGAGGGAGGGAGGGAGGGAGGGAGGGAGGGAGGGAGGGAGGGAGGGAGGGAGGGAGGGAGGGAGGGAGGGAGGGAGGGAGGGATGTGACAAACATGTGAAGACCTGAATTTAAGAACAAATTATTTTAACTAGTACTTGATTGTATTTACTGACAACTGTG
>NC_048572.1:25062328-25214828 GCF_013265735.2 Oncorhynchus mykiss | reverse complement strand
GGCTGTTGTTGTTGGACATGCTGTAAAGTCTTTAAGGTGAAGAAAATAGAATATTGGTTACTTACACATATTAGAAAATGTTAACAAATGTCAAATGTGTGAGGATGTTGGTTCTTACTTTGGTGGAGAACAGACTGGCAGTACTGTCCATCTGGAGGAATGGCATTGATACATCCACACGTGTCAGATGTGATGTCATCACAATTCCCAAAAGAGACACACTGGTCACATGACCAACGATACTGGTCCTCACATCTGCACTGGAATCCAGTAGCATTTGGGAAGCAAACTGAGGACATGAGAGTAGATTAAGAAATCAAAATGACACTTAATCGGTATGTAAGCAATTAAAAATAATAACTTGCACATTGAAGTCTTACCTGTAGACATGTTAACACCAGTGATTTGTGTCAGATTATTGATTCTGACAGGGTAAATAGCATTTCTCAGAATGGCTCTCAGTTGATCTATCACTGTAACGTCTGTGGTGTTCAGTTCAATTTCAATCATGTACTCATAGAGAGTTGGTGGTACTGTTGGAACTGAAAATGAACAATCTCAGTCATTAACCTGCTAATATTAAATAGATTTAGATCCATCAAGATGACAAAACATGACATAACAATAGAAATGCTATGGCTCTTAATACAATTCATCAGATATATCTTTCTCCATTATTACCTGTTGTAGGAGAGGCTGTTGTTGTTGGACATGCTGTGAAGTCTTTGAGGTTACGAAAATAGGATATTGTTTAGTTACACATATTAGAAAATGTTAACAAATGTCAAATGTGTGAGGATGTTGTTCTTACTTTGGTGGAGAACAGACTGGCAGTACTGTCCATCTGTAGGAATGGCATTGATACATCCACACGTGTCAGATGTGATGTCATCACATTTCCCGTAAGAGACACACTGGTCACATGACCAACGATACTGGTCCTCACATCTGCACTGGAATCCAGTACCATTTGGGAAGCAAACTGAGGACATGAGAGTAGATTAAGAAATCAAAATGACACTTAATCAGTGTGTAAGCAATTCAAAATAATAACTTGCACATTGAAGTCTTACCTGTAGACATGTTAACACCAGTGATTTGATTCAGATTATTGATTCTGACAGGGTAAATAGCATTTCTCAGAATGGCTCTCAGTTGATCTATCACTGTAACGTCTGTGGTGTTCAGTTCAATTTCAATCATGTACTCATAGAGAGTTGGTGGTACTGTTGGAACTGAAAATGAACAATGTCAATCATTAACTTGCTAATATTAAATAGATTTAGATCCATCAATATCCCAAAACAATTGTCATGCGTTTGTTTTTCAAGTAATTCATCAGATATATTTTGGTCCTACAATACCTGTTGTCGGAGAGGCTGTTGTTGTTGGACATGCTGTAAAGTCTTTAAGGTGAAGAAAATAGAATATTGGTTACTTACACATATTAGAAAATGTTAACAAATGTCAAATGTGTGAGGATGTTGGTTCTTACTTTGGTGGAGAACAGACTGGCAGTACTGTCCATCTGGAGGAATGGCATTGATACATCCACACGTGTCAGATGTGATGTCATCACAATTCCCAAAAGAGACACACTGGTCACATGACCAACGATACTGGTCCTCACATCTGCACTGGAATCCAGTAGCATTTGGGAAGCAAACTGAGGACATGAGAGTAGATTAAGAAATCAAAATGACACTTAATCGGTATGTAAGCAATTAAAAATAATAACTTGCACATTGAAGTCTTACCTGTAGACATGTTAACACCAGTGATTTGTGTCAGATTATTGATTCTGACAGGGTAAATAGCATTTCTCAGAATGGCTCTCAGTTGATCTATCACTGTAACGTCTGTGGTGTTCAGTTCAATTTCAATCATGTACTCATAGAGAGTTGGTGGTACTGTTGGAACTGAAAATGAACAATCTCAGTCATTAACCTGCTAATATTAAATAGATTTAGATCCATCAAGATGACAAAACATGACATAACAATAGAAATGCTATGGCTCTTAATACAATTCATCAGATATATCTTTCTCCATTATTACCTGTTGTAGGAGAGGCTGTTGTTGTTGGACATGCTGTGAAGTCTTTGAGGTTACGAAAATAGGATATTGTTTAGTTACACATATTAGAAAATGTTAACAAATGTCAAATGTGTGAGGATGTTGTTCTTACTTTGGTGGAGAACAGACTGGCAGTACTGTCCATCTGTAGGAATGGCATTGATACATCCACACGTGTCAGATGTGATGTCATCACATTTCCCGTAAGAGACACACTGGTCACATGACCAACGATACTGGTCCTCACATCTGCACTGGAATCCAGTACCATTTGGGAAGCAAACTGAGGACATGAGAGTAGATTAAGAAATCAAAATGACACTTAATCAGTGTGTAAGCAATTCAAAATAATAACTTGCACATTGAAGTCTTACCTGTAGACATGTTAACACCAGTGATTTGATTCAGATTATTGATTCTGACAGGGTAAATAGCATTTCTCAGAATGGCTCTCAGTTGATCTATCACTGTAACGTCTGTGGTGTTCAGTTCAATTTCAATCATGTACTCATAGAGAGTTGGTGGTACTGTTGGAACTGAAAATGAACAATGTCAATCATTAACTTGCTAATATTAAATAGATTTAGATCCATCAATATCCCAAAACAATTGTCATGCGTTTGTTTTTCAAGTAATTCATCAGATATATTTTGGTCCTACAATACCTGTTGTCGGAGAGGCTGTTGTTGTTGGACATGCTGTAAAGTCTTTAAGGTGAAGAAAATAGAATATTGGTTACTTACACATATTAGAAAATGTTAACAAATGTCAAATGTGTGAGGATGTTGGTTCTTACTTTGGTGGAGAACAGACTGGCAGTACTGTCCATCTGGAGGAATGGCATTGATACATCCACACGTGTCAGATGTGATGTCATCACAATTCCCAAAAGAGACACACTGGTCACATGACCAACGATACTGGTCCTCACATCTGCACTGGAATCCAGTAGCATTTGGGAAGCAAACTGAGGACATGAGAGTAGATTAAGAAATCAAAATGACACTTAATCGGTATGTAAGCAATTAAAAATAATAACTTGCACATTGAAGTCTTACCTGTAGACATGTTAACACCAGTGATTTGTGTCAGATTATTGATTCTGACAGGGTAAATAGCATTTCTCAGAATGGCTCTCAGTTGATCTATCACTGTAACGTCTGTGGTGTTCAGTTCAATTTCAATCATGTACTCATAGAGAGTTGGTGGTACTGTTGGAACTGAAAATGAACAATCTCAGTCATTAACCTGCTAATATTAAATAGATTTAGATCCATCAAGATGACAAAACATGACATAACAATAGAAATGCTATGGCTCTTAATACAATTCATCAGATATATCTTTCTCCATTATTACCTGTTGTAGGAGAGGCTGTTGTTGTTGGACATGCTGTGAAGTCTTTGAGGTTACGAAAATAGGATATTGTTTAGTTACACATATTAGAAAATGTTAACAAATGTCAAATGTGTGAGGATGTTGGTTCTTACTTTGGTGGAGAACAGACTGGCAGTACTGTCCATCTGTAGGAATGGCATTGATACATCCACACGTGTCAGATGTGATGTCATCACATTTCCCGTAAGAGACACACTGGTCACATGACCAACGATACTGGTCCTCACATCTGCACTGGAATCCAGTACCATTTGGGAAGCAAACTGAGGACATGAGAGTAGATTAAGAAATCAAAATGACACTTAATCAGTGTGTAAGCAATTCAAAATAATAACTTGCACATTGAAGTCTTACCTGTAGACATGTTAACACCAGTGATTTGATTCAGATTATTGATTCTGACAGGGTAAATAGCATTTCTCAGAATGGCTCTCAGTTGATCTATCACTGTAACGTCTGTGGTGTTCAGTTCAATTTCAATCATGTACTCATAGAGAGTTGGTGGTACTGTTGGAACTGAAAATGAACAATCTCAGTCATTAACTTGCTAATATTAAATAGATTTAGATCCATAAATATCCCAAAACAATTGTCATGCGTTTGTTTTTCAAGTAATTCATCAGATATATTTTGGTCCTACAATACCTGTTGTAGGAGAGGCTGTTGTTGTTGGACATGCTGTAAAGTCTTTAAGGTGAAGAAAATAGAATACTGGTTATTTACACATATTAGAAAATGTTAACAAATGTCAAATGTGTGAGGATGTTGGTTCTTACTTTGGTGGAGAACAGACTGGCAGTACTGTCCATCTGTAGGAATGGCATTGATACATCCACACGTGCCAGATGTGATGTCATCACATTTCCCGTAAGAGACACACTGGTCACATGACCAACGATACTGGTCCTCACATCTGCACTGGAATCCAGTACCATTTGGGAAGCAAACTGAGGACATGAGAGTAGATTAAGAAATCAAAATGACACTTAATCGGTATGTAAGCAATTACAAATAATAACTTGCACATTGAAGTCTTACCTGTAGACATGTTAACACCAGTGATTTGATTCAGATTATTGATTCTGACAGGATAAATAGCATTTCTCAGAATGGCTCTCAGTTGATCTATCACTGTAACGTCTGTGGTGTTCAGTTCAATTTCAATCATGTACTCATAGAGAGTTGGTGGTACTGTTGGAACTGAAAATGAACAATGTCAGTCATTAACCTGCTAATATTAAATAGATTTAGATCCATCAAGATGACAAAACATGACATAACAATAGAAGTGCTATGGCTCTTAATACAATTCATCAGATATATCTTTCTCCATTATTACCTGTTGTCGGAGAGGCTGTTGTTGTTGGACATGCTGTAAAGTCTTTAAGGTGAAGAAAATAGGATATTGGTTAGTTACACATATTAGATAATGTTAACAAAAGTCAAATGTGTGAGGATGTTGGTTCTTACTTTGTTGGAGAACAGACTGGCAGTACTGTCCATCTGGAGGAATGGCATTGATACATCCACACGTGTCAGATGTGATGTCATCACAATTCCCAAAAGAGACACACTGGTCACATGACCAACGATACTGGTCCTCACATCTGCACTGGAATCCAGTACCATTTGGGAAGCAAACTGAGGACATGAGAGTAGATTAAGAAATCAAAATGACACTTAATCAGTGTGTAAGCAACTAAAAATAATAACTTGCACATTGAAGTCTTACCTGTAGACATGTTAACACCAGTGATTTGATTCAGATTATTGATTCTGACAGGGTAAATAGCATTTCTCAGAATGGCTCTCAGTTGATCTATCACTGTAACGTCTGTGGTGTTCAGTTCAATTTCAATCATGTACTCATAGAGAGTTGGTGGTACTGTTGGAACTGAAAATGAACAATGTCAGTCATTAACTTGCTAATATTAAATAGATTTAGATCCATCAAGATGACAAAACATGACATAACAATAGAAATGCTATGGCTCTTAATACAATTCATCAGATATATCTTTCTCCATTATTACCTGTTGTAGGAGAGGCTGTTGTTGTTGGACATGCTGTAAAGTCTTTAAGGTGAAGAAAATAGAATATTGGTTACTTACACATATTAGAAAATGTTAACAAATGTCAAATGTGTGAGGATGTTGGTTCTTACTTTGGTGGAGAACAGACTGGCAGTAATGTCCATCTGTAGGAATGGCATTGATACATCCACACGTGTCAGATGTGATGTCATCACAATTCCCAAAAGAGACACACTGGTCACATGACCAACGATACTGGTCCTCACATCTGCACTGGAATCCAGTACCATTTGGGAAGCAAACTGAGGACATGAGAGTAGATTAAGAAATCAAAATGATACTTAATCAGTGTGTAAGCAATTAAAAATAATAACTTGCACATTGAAGTCTTACCTGTAGACATGTTAACACCAGTGATTTGATTCAGATTATTGATTCTGACTGGGTAAATAGCATTTCTCAGAATGGCTCTCAGTTGATCTATCACTGTAACGTCTGTGGTGTTCAGTTCAATTTCAATCATGTACTCATAGAGAGTTGGTGGTACTGTTGGAACTGAAAATGAACAATGTCAGTCATTAACTTGCTAATATTAAATAGATTTAGATCCATCAATATCCCAAAACAATTGTCATGCGTTTGTTTTTCAAGTAATTAATCAGATATATTTTGGTCCTACAATACCTGTTGTAGGAGAGGCTGTTGTTGTTGGACATGCTGTAAAGTCTTTAAGGTGAAGAAAATAGGATATTGGTTAGTTACACATATTAGAAAATGTTAACAAAAGTCAAATGTGTGAGGATGTTGGTTCTTACTTTGGTGGAGAACAGACTGGCAGTACTGTCCATCTGGAGGAATGGCATTGATACATCCACACGTGTCAGATGTGATGTCATCACAATTCCCAAAAGAGACACACTGGTCACATGACCAATGATACTGGTCCTCACATCTGCACTGGAATCCAGTACCATTTGGGAAGCAAACTGAGGACATGAGAGTAGATTAAGAAATCAAAATGATACTTAATCAGTGTGTAAGCAATTAAAAATAATAACTTGCACATTGAAGTCTTACCTGTAGACATGTTAACACCAGTGATTTGATTCAGATTATTGATTCTGACAGGGTAAATAGCATTTCTCAGAATGGCTCTCAGTTGATCTATCACTGTAACGTCTGTGGTGTTCAGTTCAATTTCAATCATGTACTCATAGAGAGTTGGTGGTACTGTTGGAACTAAAAATGAACAATGTCAGTCATTAACTTGCTGATATTAAATAGATTTAGATCCATCAAGATGACAAAACATGACATAACAATAGAAATGCTATGGCTCTTAATACAATTCATCAGATATATCTTTCTCCATTATTACCTGTTGTAGGAGAGGCTGTTGTTGTTGGACATGCTGTGAAGTCTTTGAGGTTACGAAAATAGGATATTGTTTAGTTACACATATTAGAAAATGTTAACAAATGTCAAATGTGTGAGGATGTTGGTTCTTACTTTGGTGGAGAACAGACTGGCAGTACTGTCCATCTGTAGGAATGGCATTGATACATCCACACGTGTCAGATGTGATGTCATCACATTTCCCGTAAGAGACACACTGGTCACATGACCAACGATACTGGTCCTCACATCTGCACTGGAATCCAGTACCATTTGGGAAGCAAACTGAGGACATGAGAGTAGATTAAGAAATCAAAATGACACTTAATCAGTGTGTAAGCAATTAAAAATAATAACTTGCACATTGAAGTCTTACCTGTAGACATGTTAACACCAGTGATTTGATTCAGATTATTGATTCTGACAGGGTAAATAGCATTTCTCAGAATGGCTCTCAGTTGATCTATCACTGTAACGTCTGTGGTGTTCACTTCAATTTCCATCATGTACTCATAGAGAGTTGGTGGTACTGTTGGAACTGAAAATGAACAATGTCAGTCATTAACTTGCTAATATTAAATAGATTTAGATCCATCAATATCCCAAAACAATTGTCATGCGTTTGTTTTTCAAGTAATTCATCAGATATATTTTGGTCCTACAATACCTGTTGTCGGAGAGGCTGTTGTTGTTGGACATGCTGTAAAGTCTTTAAGGTGAAGAAAATAGGATATTGTTTAGTTACACATATTAGAAAACGTTAACAAATGTCAAATGTGTGAGGATGTTGGTTCTTACTTTGGTGGAGAACAGACTGGCAGTACTGTCCATCTGGAGGAATGGCATTGATACATCCACACGTGTCAGATGTGATGTCATCACAATTCCCAAAAGAGACACACTGGTCACATGACCAACGATACTGGTCCTCACATCTGCACTGGAATCCAGTACCATTTGGGAAGCAAACTGAGGACATGAGAGTAGATTAAGAAATCAAAATGACACTTAATCAGTGTGTAAGCAACTAAAAATAATATCTTGCACATTGAAGTCTTACCTGTAGACATGTTAACACCAGTGATTTGATTCAGATTATTGATTCTGACAGGGTAAATAGCATTTCTCAGAATGGCTCTCAGTTGATCTATCACTGTAACGTCTGTGGTGTTCACTTCAATTTCAATCATGTACTCATAGAGAGTCGGTGGTACTGTTGGAACTGAAAATGAACAATGTCAGTCATTAACTTGCTAATATTAAATAGATTTAGATCCATCAAGATGACAAAACATGACATAACAATAGAAGTGCTATGGCTCTTAATACAATTCATCAGATATATCTTTCTCCATTATTACCTGTTGTAGGAGAGGCTGTTGTTGTTGGACATGCTGTGAAGTCTTTGAGGTTACGAAAATAGGATATTGTTTAGTTACACATATTAGAAACTGTTAACAAATGTCAAATGTGTGAGGATGTTGGTTCTTACTTTGGTGGTGAACAGACTGGCAGTACTGTCCATCTGTAGGAATGGCATTGATACATCCACACGTGTCAGATGTGATGTCATCACAATTCCCAAAAGAGACACACTGGTCACATGACCAACGATACTGGTCCTCACATCTGCACTGGAATCCAGTACCATTTGGGAAGCAAACTGAGGACATGAGAGTAGATTAAGAAATCAAAATGATACTTAATCAGTGTGTAAGCAATTAAAAATAATAACTTGCACATTGAAGTCTTACCTGTAGACATGTTAACACCAGTGATTTGATTCAGATTATTGATTCTGACTGGGTAAATAGCATTTCTCAGAATGGCTCTCAGTTGATCTATCACTGTAACGTCTGTGGTGTTCAGTTCAATTTCAATCATGTACTCATAGAGAGTTGGTGGTACTGTTGGAACTGAAAATGAACAATGTCAGTCATTAACTTGCTAATATTAAATAGATTTAGATCCATCAATATCCCAAAACAATTGTCATGCGTTTGTTTTTCAAGTAATTCATCAGATATATTTTGGTCCTACAATACCTGTTGTCGGAGAGGCTGTTGTTGTTGGACATGCTGTAAAGTCTTTAAGGTGAAGAAAATAGGATATTGGTTAGTTACACATATTAGAAAATGTTAACAAATGTCAAATGTGTGAGGATGTTGGTTCTTACTTTGGTGGAGAACAGACTGGCAGTACTGTCCATCTGGAGGAATGGCATTGATACATCCACACGTGTCAGATGTGATGTCATCACAATTCCCAAAAGAGACACACTGGTCACATGACCAACGATACTGGTCCTCACATCTGCACTGGAATCCAGTACCATTTGGGAAGCAAACTGAGGACATGAGAGTAGATTAAGAAATCAAAATGACACTTAATCAGTGTGTAAGCAATTAAAAATAATAACTTGCACATTGAAGTCTTACCTGTAGACATGTTAACACCAGTGATTTGTGTCAGATTATTGATTCTGACAGGGTAAATAGCATTTCTCAGAATGGCTCTCAGTTGATCTATCACTGTAACGTCTGTGGTGTTCACTTCAATTTCCATCATGTACTCATAGAGAGTTGGTGGTACTGTTGGAACTGAAAATGAACAATGTCAGTCATTAACTTGCTAATATTAAATAGATTTAGATCCATCAAGATGACAAAACATGACACAACAATAAAGGTGCTATGGCTCTTAATACAATTCATCAGATATATCTTTCTCCATTATTACCTGTTGTAGGAGAGGCTGTTGTTGTTGGACATGCTGTGAAGTCTTTGAGGTTACGAAAATAGGATATTGTTTAGTTACACATATTAGAAAATGTTAACAAATGTCAAATGTGTGAGGATGTTGGTTCTTACTTTGGTGGAGAACAGACTGGCAGTACTGTCCATCTGTAGGAATGGCATTGATACATCCACACGTGTCAGATGTGATGTCATCACATTTCCCGTAAGAGACACACTGGTCACATGACCAACGATACTGGTCCTCACATCTGCACTGGAATCCAGTAGCATTTGGGAAGCAAACTGAGGACATGAGAGTAGATTAAGAAATCAAAATGACACTTAATCAGTGTGTAAGCAATTCAAAATAATAACTTGCACATTGAAGTCTTACCTGTAGTCATGTTAACACCAGTGATTTGTGTCAGATTATTGATTCTGACAGGGTAAATAGCATTTCTCAGAATGGCTCTCAGTTGATCTATCACTGTAACGTCTGTGGTGTTCAGTTCAATTTCAATCATGTACTCATAGAGAGTTGGTGGTACTGTTGGAACTAAAAATGAACAATGTCACTCATTAACTTGCTAATATTAAATAGATTTAGATCCATCAATATCCCAAAACAATTGTCATGCGTTTGTTTTTCAAGTAATTAATCAGATATATCTTTCTCCATTATTACCTGTTGTCGGAGAGGCTGTTGTTGTTGGACATGCTGTAAAGTCTTTAAGGTGAAGAAAATAGGATATTGGTTAGTTACACATATTAGAAAATGTTAACAAAAGTCAAATGTGTGAGGATGTTGGTTCTTACTTTGTTGGAGAACAGACTGGCAGTACTGTCCATCTGGAGGAATGGCATTGATACATCCACACGTGTCAGATGTGATGTCATCACAATTCCCAAAAGAGACACACTGGTCACATGACCAACGATACTGGTCCTCACATCTGCACTGGAATCCAGTACCATTTGGGAAGCAAACTGAGGACATGAGAGTAGATTAAGAAATCAAAATGACACTTAATCAGTGTGTAAGCAACTAAAAAGAATAACTTGCACATTGAAGTCTTACCTGTAGACATGTTAACACCAGTGATTTGATTCAGATTATTGATTCTGACAGGGTAAATAGCATTTCTCAGAATGGCTCTCAGTTGATCTATCACTGTAACGTCTGTGGTGTTCAGTTCAATTTCAATCATGTACTCATAGAGAGTTGGTGGTACTGTTGGAACTGAAAATGAACAATGTCAGTCATTAACTTGCTAATATTAAATAGATTTAGATCCATCAAGATGACAAAACATGACATAAATATAGAAATGCTATGGCTCTTAATACAATTCATCAGATATATCTTTCTCCATTATTACCTGTTGTAGGAGAGGCTGTTGTTGTTGGACATGCTGTGAAGTCTTTGAGGTTACGAAAATAGGATATTGTTTAGTTACACATATTAGAAAATGTTAACAAATGTCAAATGTGTGAGGATGTTGGTTCTTACTTTGGTGGAGAACAGACTGGCAGTACTGTCCATCTGTAGGAATGGCATTGATACATCCACACGTGTCAGATGTGATGTCATCACAATTCCCAAAAGAGACACACTGGTCACATGACCAACGATACTGGTCCTCACATCTGCACTGGAATCCAGTAGCATTTGGGAAGCAAACTGAGGACATGAGAGTAGATTAAGAAATCAAAATGACACTTAATCGGTATGTAAGCAATTAAAAAGAATAACTTGCACATTGAAGTCTTACCTGTAGACATGTTAACACCAGTGATTTGTGTCAGATTATTGATTCTGACAGGGTAAATAGCATTTCTCAGAATGGCTCTCAGTTGATCTATCACTGTAACGTCTGTGGTGTTCACTTCAATTTCCATCATGTACTCATAGAGAGTTGGTGGTACTGTTGGAACTGAAAATGAACAATGTCAGTCATTAACTTGCTAATATTAAATAGATTTAGATCCATCAAGATGACAAAACATGACACAACAATAAAGGTGCTATGGCTCTTAATACAATTCATCAGATATATCTTTCTCCATTATTACCTGTTGTAGGAGAGGCTGTTGTTGTTGGACATGCTGTGAAGTCTTTGAGGTTACGAAAATAGGATATTGTTTAGTTACACATATTAGAAAATGTTAACAAATGTCAAATGTGTGAGGATGTTGGTTCTTACTTTGGTGGAGAACAGACTGGCAGTACTCTCCATCTGGAGGAATGGCATTGATACATCCACACGTGTCAGATGTGATGTCATCACAATTCCCAAAAGAGACACACTGGTCACATGACCAACGATACTGGTCCTCACATCTGCACTGGAATCCAGTAGCATTTGGGAAGCAAACTGAGGACATGAGAGTAGATTAAGAAATCAAAATGACACTTAATCGGTATGTAAGCAATTAAAAATAATAACTTGCACATTGAAGTCTTACCTGTAGACATGTTAACACCAGTGATTTGTGTCAGATTATTGATTCTGACAGGGTAAATAGCATTTCTCAGAATGGCTCTCAGTTGATCTATCACTGTGACGTCTGTGGTGTTCAGTTCAATTTCCATCATGTACTCATAGAGAGTTGGTGGTACTGTTGGAACTGAAAATGAACAATGTCAGTCATTAACTTGCTAATATTAAATAGATTTAGATCCATCAATATCCCAAAACAATTGTCATGCGTTTGTTTTTCAAGTAATTCATCAGATATATTTTGGTCCTACAATACCTGTTGTCGGAGAGGCTGTTGTTGTTGGACATGCTGTAAAGTCTTTAAGGTGAAGAAAATAGGATATTGGTTAGTTACACATATTAGAAAATGTTAACAAATGTCAAATGTGTGAGGATGTTGGTTCTTACTTTGGTGGAGAACAGACTGGCAGTACTGTCCATCTGGAGGAATGGCATTGATACATCCACACGTGTCAGATGTGATGTCATCACAATTCCCAAAAGAGACACACTGGTCACATGACCAACGATACTGGTCCTCACATCTGCACTGGAATCCAGTACCATTTGGGAAGCAAACTGAGGACATGAGAGTAGATTAAGAAATCAAAATGACACTTAATCAGTGTGTAAGCAATTAAAAATAATAACTTGCACATTGAAGTCTTACCTGTAGACATGTTAACACCAGTGATTTGATTCAGATTATTGATTCTGACAGGGTAAATAGCATTTCTCAGAATGGCTCTCAGTTGATCTATCACTGTAACGTCTGTGGTGTTCAGTTCAATTTCAATCATGTACTCATAGAGAGTTGGTGGTACTGTTGGAACTGAAAATGAACAATGTCAGTCATTAACTTGCTAATATTAAATAGATTTAGATCCATCAAGATGACAAAACATGACATAACAATAGAAATGCTATGGCTCTTAATACAATTCATCAGATATATCTTTCTCCATTATTACCTGTTGTAGGAGAGGCTGTTGTTGTTGGACATGCTGTAAAGTCTTTGAGGTTACGAAAATAGGATATTGTTTAGTTACACATATTAGAAAATGTTAACAAATGTCAAATGTGTGAGGATGTTGGTTCTTACTTTGGTGGAGAACAGACTGGCAGTACTGTCCATCTGTAGGAATGGCATTGATACATCCACACGTGTCAGATGTGATGTCATCACATTTCCCGTAAAAGACACACTGGTCACATGACCAACGATACTGGTCCTCACATCTGCACTGGAATCCAGTACCATTTGGGAAGCAAACTGAGGACATGAGAGTAGATTAAGAAATCAAAATGACACTTAATCCGTGTGTAAGCAATTAAAAATAATAACTTGCACATTGAAGTCTTACCTGTAGACATGTTAACACCAGTGATTTGATTCAGATTATTGATTCTGACAGGGTAAATAGCATTTCTCAGAATGGCTCTCAGTTGATCTATCACTGTAACGTCTGTGGTGTTCACTTCAATTTCAATCATGTACTCATAGAGAGTTGGTGGTACTGTTGGAACTGAAAATGAACAATGTCACTCATTAACTTGCTAATATTAAATAGATTTAGATCCATCAATATCCCAAAACAATTGTCATGCGTTTGTTTTTCAGGTAATTCATCAGATATATTTTGGTCCTACTTTACCTGTTGAAGGAGAGGCTGTTGTGGTTGGACATGCTGTAAAATCTGTAATGTGACGAAAATATAACATTGCTTCATTGGTTCAACAGAAATAGGAAAAATATCATGACAATTAAATCTATAAAATACAGGACTTTGGCGTTTACTTGGGTTTTGAACCGACTGGCAGTACTCTCCATCAGAAGGAATTGCATTAATACAGCTACAGGGTTTATCTGTATTTTCTTCACATGCCCCATAGATGGCGCAATTGTTACACGACCAACGATACTGGTCCTCACATCTGCACTGGAATCCAGTTCCATTTGGGTAGCACACTGAAAAACAAAATATCAGTATAAATCATAATTTTCTACGATTTAAATAAAATAATTCATCAAGAGCTTAAATATTTCTTACCTGTAGTAATGTTGATATCAGTGATGTTGATCATGCTACTAAGTGCGAATGGTAAACTGAGGTTTTTCAGAAGGTTCTTCGGTTCGTCTATGGCTTTTAAGTCATTGACATTGACCTCAACTTCCACAAAGTACTCCAGAAGAGTTACAGGTTCTGTTGAATCAAATATATGGAACATGCATTTGCATTGTTATATCAAACCAGAGCAATTATTTGTGTTATTAAATTGCAATTAGAATATCAAGTTTATTCAGTTTTTATATCAAGTTTATTCATTAATACAGATTCAAGTATTTTATAAACAAATAATAAGTTACTTGTGTATGGCTGGCAGTACTGTCCATCTGCTGGATTGGCATTGATACATCCACATGTGTCACCAGTGATGTCATCACAGGATCCATATGTGACACAGTTGTTATATGACCAACGATACTGGTCCTCACATCTGCACTGGAATCCAGTACCATATGGGTAGCACACTGAAATGGAAATGTGTTTCAGGACATGTGCATGTAAAAAATGTATTCAATAAATTATTTTTCTCCTACATAATTAGAAAAGCAATGCCTAGCACTAGCAAGCCCAACAGTATAACTACCAGTAGTGATGTCTACAGCAGAGATTTCAGTGGAGTTGTTGATAGTGAGGGGAAGACTTGTTGAATTCACAGCTGACTTAATTTGCTCTATTGTTTTGATGTCTGACACGTTCACTTCAACATCAATTATGTAGTTCCAGCGATTGGATAACACTGTAAAGGATCGAAACAGAGGGAAGGGTGACGTTCAGGAGAAGAGTCCCTATGCTCTTTTTAAATACATGGTTTGAATTGTCATTCAAGAGGATGATGTTTGGCTTTGCAAGATCATTTAAAGGTGATCCGTTGACTAAACTCACCTGCTCTTTTTTCCCTAACATGTGACAGATGTGGGTTGTACTCTGTGTTGAATCCCTTTACCAAGAGAATGAAAGTCAGTATCCACATTTACATTTGCTTCAGAGAGTCCATATCATCTTAGAATATTTTCCACATTTAGAATGTCCTGTTTGATAGGTCTTGGGGGTTTCAAGGGTGGTTCAATACTGTATGATCATCAAATCACGAGACTCCACACTAACCAGTTCAACCAATAATATGTCCAAAAAAATCATGATAGTTATGGTGCAAGAACTTAACAGTAGACCGCCTGACTCTTACTAAGATCACCAAGACGCTAAGTTTCTCATATTCTGTTACATTTGTTCCTAAATATTGTCGGAAGGTTTCTATTGGACAGCATGAGGTACTGTTAACATAATACCTGTGAAAAAAGGCTTGAAATCTCAATGAATTCCCGTGTTTCCAAAACAGAGCATGTCACCAGGAGAACAAGGACACTCAGCCCATTCTTTGTTATTGCCATTCCTGTTATGGGGAAACAAGGCAAAGGAGTTGAGAAAAAAACCAGGAAGAACTGTAAAAACCTACATTCACTATAATGTTTAAAGTACACAATAAAACCCCACAGGTAACTTTTCTGAAGCACTTATATCATGCACGCTTAATTTAAAAAATGTCCATAGAAGTATCTATTGTTTCATTTCATGATTTGTAATTCTGAGATTTAAAAAAAAATCTGATTAAGCTGAATCAAGGGATTTGTGATATCTTCACTATAACCTTATGTAATGTGCTAATTGAAATAATGAATCTCATCTGGACTTATTGTACAAATACACTTAGTGTGCAGCCATTTATTTGTAAGTAGGAAAGACACTGAAATGTGATCTGCTATTTTTACAAAACATTTATGTTATGTTAAGTATAATAGCTGAAGTTCATTCCTCATTCCTAGAATGCCATTGCCTAGAATGTCCCTGTCCCTGGTGAGTGGACAATTCCCCACATGTTCCAATGTCATGTTGAAATACATTATCTAAGACAATGAATTGTAAACAACATATAATAAAGGGAAAGGGAAAGGGGGAGACCTAGTCAGTTGTACAACTGAATGCCTTCAACTGAAACGTGTCTCCCGCATTTAACCCGACCCCTCTGAATCAGAGAGGTGCGGAGGGCTGCCTTAAACGACATCCACGTCTTCGGCGCCTGGGGAACAGTGGGTTAACTGCCTTGCTCAGGGGCAGAACGACAGATTTTTACAGCTCAGGGATTTTTTTTTGTCAGCTCGGGGGTTCGATCCAGCAACCTTTCGGTTACTGGCCCAACTCTCTAACCGCTACAGAGTATTCCTCCAAAAAAGTGTCAAAATACATTTCTGAAGGATGTGCGGACGGACGTACTGTAGGAAATTCATATAACATAAATATTATTTCAAAGTGAAAATGTTACTGGATTTCTGAAAAAATAAATAAATTCTGCTGCATATGGAAGTCGACATTCACTGAATGAAAAACAGATTCTGTATATCTCATCTAACATTATTGATACCCATATTATGACAAAAGTACAATCATAAACATGGAAATGGGTTACAAATAGCACGGTAGGTCTATAGTCAAAGAAATGTACTTGACAACCACTGTACCATGTCAAACAGATTCATCTTATATGTAATGACAACATGCTTTACTGGCATAATCTCAGTTCTTGTATGGCCCTATTGGTCACATCTACGTCGTGGGCCGGGCCCCAAGCCCTGGTGTAACAGACTAGGGCTCTGTTGTCCTTTTGTAGGCCTGCTCTTCTGATTTAGATTAGTAGCCTTCTCTGCGTGAAGGTAGTTGACATTTGATTTAGACATTTCCAGTCCCTTTGTCTGTATCAGTCTGATGACTTCTTAGCCAGCTTCACTGTCAGTTCTGAATGGGGGATCCTACTGAACTGTCTAAATGAAGTGTCAACTCCATCCTTGGACACGTTGCTATGCAAATCAAACACACTTCTGAAAGTGCAGTGTGGGAAAAATGTATTTTATGTGCCATATTATTGTTCAGGTACAATTAGATTTTCATAAATATTTAACTTTACCTTTATTGGCCACACTGCTCTTCCTATGATCATTAGCACGTTGATCACTGTAGTGCTGATGTCCAAATTGTTGCTAGTTTGTTCAAAAGCAGTTGACATCAGTCATCAATCATGTCATGTCTACCACACAAATAACAAAAGGAACACAAGAAAAGCAAGCTTGATGTTTAAAAAACTTAAATCGAATTATTAAGCTTTTCAGACAGGAAAGGATCTAATAGGCACCAACAACAGGCACCAGAAAAAGATAGGCACCAGCATGCAACAGAAGAGGGAATTGAAAGACACCAGAAAAATATAGGCACCAACAGGCTACAGAATATTTATATAAACACCAATAGGTAGCAGAGAAAACTTAATGGAGCTACTGCTACCACTACCAGAAAGTCGTACGTGTAAAACTTGACAGCACAAAATATCTTTAACTAATAAACCAACTAAGGAAATCAATGTGACTCCAGATAGCGTATTGTGGGGCCAGTTGAAAACATGGAAACTCAGATATTCAATCTGTGCTCCTGATATGCACTGTTATTTGATGTTGCTTATATCATGTCAGACCCTAAGTAATAATGAGTTACAGATACAACAGAAACATTTAGATTTGTATTTAAGCCTCAACTCAGAAAGGAGGTCAGTCTCATTACCATCCAAGTGAAGATCCCATGTAGGCCAATTTCTGTCTCTTTCCCCCCCTCCTTTTAACATTGACCTAAATTATTATTCAGTTCTTCACTATCATCCTCATCTATCATTTCACTGAAAAACAAACTAACAAAAATACCTTACCTTGCTTCTCCTTACTGTTCTGGTTGACAAGTGTAGTATTGTACGTTGCAGGGAGACTCAAAACCCACATCCAACACCGTTTACTGACTGTCACGCCCTTAATACCGTGAACTACCGGGAACAATTCCTGAAATATGGTAAGGGACTGACTGACTGTGACAGAGCACCTGCTCAACAGGTTTCATTATTTATTCTGTTTCCTTGTGTCACTAAATGAAACTGAGTTAGAATTGAAGAGCAGAGCACAGACACACTTGAGCCATCAGTACAGCCATCGTTATAAATTAGAAGTAAAAGATAAAAGGTTTTACCAGTATCCATTAGCCTTTACATATGCTTAAATTAGTGATTCTGACTGTAAAATGTATAATTTTGTTATTTCAGGGGAGATTGGCGATGAATAGACCCTTAAGCACAATTAGTGTGTTAATATTACAAATATATCATGTTAATAGTTTTGTTCATTGTCTCTCACACGGGTATACCTGGTTTATGTGAGTTTTGGTAAATAGGGTTGTCAACGACTTCCGCCGAAGTCGGCTTCCCTCCTTGTTCGGGTGGCGTTCGGCGTTCGACGTCACCGGCCTTCTAGCCATCGCCGCTCCATTTTTCATTGTTCCATTTGTTTTGTCTTGTTCCCCGCACACCTGGTTTACATTCCCTAATCACACTGCATATATATATATATATATATATATTCCTCTGTTCCCACCCATGTCTTTATGTGGAATTGTTTTGTTTTGTGTTTGTTGCCTCGCGCCAGTCTGGTTTTTCACCCCACCACATCTGTTTTTCTATGAATATTGAGGCTTGGGCACTGGGGTAGACCTGTTTTATATGAATATCGAGCTTTATGACCATGATTTGACCTGGTTTACAATTATATATATTACATGTGTAACTCTGTGTTGTTGTATGTGTCGAACTGCTGTGCTTTATCTTGGCCAGGTCACAGTTGCAAATGAGAACTTATTCTCAACTAGCCTACCTGGTTAAATAAAGGTGAAATAAAAAAGAAATAAAAAATATACAGGTAACTCCTACAGGTAATGAGTCTGAATTTAAGTCTACTGCCCTTTAACATCCTTTTTGGTAACACGTTTGTGTTAGACAAAAAGTGAAAGAGGCTAATGTAATGTACTTTGAGTTTATATAGGAAATGGTTAGGGTATAACAGGTTAGTGGACACAATACTAAGATATGCAAACAGGGTTGGGGTGTGGAGCGGATAGCTGCGTATACTGTACCTTTTGGTGACCTGGGGGAACACAGGCCTTGGCAAAGTGGGTAACAGGGCTATACTTTTTCAAAAAGCAATATGGATGACATGTAAGGGTTACTAATGGTATAAGACTTTCATAGTGGTATGTCGGAAAACAATTGGGAACAAATGGGTTAAGTAGGCTACTTGTGACATCACAACCAGGGCAGACTGCTTTTCATGAAACCCAATCATCAGGATGGGTAGAGAAGTCACATGGTATTTCAATAAGAATCTAAAGAATGCAGTAGGTTTCTCTTAGAGGTATAGCGATTGCTGTGCTGTGCTCTGCTAACATTGGTATTGTTATTGAAACTGAACATTTTATATGTTTTAGTTGTCTTTTACCTACGGTTGCAAGGGGAGTGTATATTACTGGAATGTTGGTTTAAAAATAAATGTGGGTACAGTACTTCAGATAATCACAGGTGTCTGTAATTATCTCTGGCCCTCAGTGTGGCATTATCACATGTAAAATATATACAATCATCAAGTAAGAAGATTTTAAAATAAAAAGAAATGACCAACAAAGCTGTAAAACATTATCCTAAATAAAACCATACATTTAGTTTAATTTAATGCCATTGAAGTTCAGCATGGAATCCATGATAATTCTTTTTTACACACTTTTATTTATTTTACTATGTCAGTATGTATTTTTTGTAAATGATTTGGCACCAAGCCCATGGCAGTTGTGAAAAAAGTTAAATGTTGCATACAATCAAATCACGTTTTTTTTGTCATGTGCTTTGGTGTAGATTAACACTGAATGCTTACTTACTTGTGAGTCATTTTCCAGCAATACAGAGTTAAAGATAAAGATAAAATACATATAGAAATAGTGACAAATGGAATAAATACACAGTGAATAACGAATAGCAACAACATGTAAAAATAACATGGCTAGATACTGGGAGTACCAGTACCGAGTCAATGTGCAGGGGTGCAAGGTAATTGAGGTAGCTATGTACATATACAGTTCCTTCAGGAAGTATTCACACCCCTTGACTTTTCACCCATTTTGTTTTGTAACAACTGTCACACCCTGATCTTTTTCACCTGTCTTTGTGCTTGTCTCCACCCCCAACCAGGTGTCTCCCATCTCCCATCATTATCACCTATGTATTTATACCTGCATTTTCTGTACAGGTAAAGAGTCAATGTGCGGAGAGTCAATGTGCGGGGGCACCGGTTAGTCGAGGTAATTGAGGTAATATGTACATGTAGGTAGAGTTATTAAAGTGACTATGCATAGATGATAACAACAGAGAGTAGAAGTGGTGTAAAAGGAGGGGGGCAATGCAAATAGTCTGGGTAGCCATTTGATTAGATGTTCAGGAGTCTTATGGCTTGGGGGTAGAAGCTGTTTAGAAGACTCTTGGACTTGGCGCTCCGGTCCTGCATGCCGTTCGGTAGCAGGGAGAACAGTCTATGACTTGGGTGCCTGGAGTCTTTGACAATTTTTAGTGCCTTCCTCTGATACCGCCTGGTATAGAGATCATGGATGGCAGGAAGCTTTGCCCCATTGATGCACTGGGCTGTACGCACTACCCTCTGTAAATGCCTTGCGGTCGGAGGCCGAGCAGTTACCACACCAAGCGATGCAACCAATCAGGATGCTTTCGGTGGTGCAGCTGTAGAACCTTTTGAGGATCTGAGGACCCATGCCAAATCTTTTCAGTCTCCTGAGGGGGAATAGGTTTTGTCGTGCCCTCTTCACAACTGTCTTGGTGTGTTTGGACCATGTTAGTTTGTTGGTGATGTGGACACCAAGGAACTTGAAGCTCTCATCCTGCTCCACTACAGCCCCGTTGATGTGAATGGGGGCATGCTCGGTCCTCTTTTTCCTGTAGTCCACAATCATCTCCTTTGTCTTGATCACATTGAGGGAGAGGTTGTTGTCCTGGCATCACATGGCCATCTCTGACCTCCTCCCTATAGGCTGTCTCGTCGTTGTCGGTGACCACTGTTGTGTTATCAGCAAAGTTAATGATAGTGTTGGAGTCATGCCTGGCCGTGCAGTCATGAGTGAACAGGGAGTACAGGAGGGGACTGAAAATGCACCCCTGAGGGGCCCCTGTGTTGAGGATCAGTGTGGCGGATGTGTTATTACCTACCCTTACCACCTGGGGGTGGCCCGTCAGGAAGTCCAGGATCCAGTTGCAGAGGGAGGTGTTTAGTCCCACGGTCCTTAGCTTATTGGTGAGTTTGATGAGCTTTGAGGGCACTATGGTGTTAAACGCTGAGCTGTAGTCAATGAGTAGCATTCTCACATAGGTGTTCCTTTTGTCCAGGTGGGAAAAGGCAGTGTGGAGTGCAATAGAGATTGCATCATCTGTGGATCTGTTTGGGCGGTACTCAAATTGGAGTGGGTCTGGGGTTTCTGGGATGTTCATGTGAGCCATGACCAGCCTTTCAAAGCACTTCATGGCTACAGACTTGAGTTCTATGGGTCGGTAGTCATTTAGGCATGTTACCTTAGTGTTCTTGGGCACAGGGACTGTGGTGGTTTGCTTAAAACATGTTTGTATTACGCATTTGGACAGGGAAAGGTTGAAAATGTCAGTGAAGACACTTGCCAGTTGGTCAGCGCATGCTCGCATTACACGTCATGGTAATCCGTCTGATTACCTGCGGTCTTGTGAATGCTGACCTGTTTAAAGGTCTTACTCACATCGGCTGCGGAGAGCGTGGTCACACAGTCTTCCGGAACAGCTGGTGCTCTCATGCATGTTTCAGTGTTATTTGCCTCGAAGCAAGCATAGAAGTAGTTTAGCTTGTCTGGTAGGCTCGTGTCACTGGGCAGCTCTCGGCTGTGCTTCCCTATCCGGCTCCTGTGTCTGCATCTGGGGCTTAGCCTGAGCCTTGATAGTACGAACTGGCCATGACTGACCCAGCAGACTCGGACCAGCTCTGCAACGCTGTCTCCTCCCAAGGAGCCACTATTGGAAGACATGAGGAATCACTTCATAACCTTATGGAAGGACTCCAGAACTTGGCAGAATGTGCCATAACTGTGCTTTCAATGTATTGCTGGAGCAATTCAATGGATATTCTACTAGGCAGCAAGCCTCTACGGTAACCCCCCAGACTCTCAGTAACACAGCTACCAGTGGCGCTTCTCCCCAGCCTATCCTGGCTTCCTGAGAACACCGCTACGCCAGAGATCCAAGAACCTTCCAAGTGTTTCTCTCCCAGTGCTCCCTCATCTTCAAGCTGCAGCCCTCTTCGTTTCCCTCTGATCGCTCGAAGGGCTCTCGCCTGGGTGACAGTGGTGAGGAAGCAACAATCCACCGTTTTCCTCAGTCTGGAGGAGTTCATCGAGGAGGTTAGGAAGGTGTTAGATTCTCTGTTGTCCAGGAGAGAGGCTGCTCGGAAGCTACTCTGCGTCAAAACTCCTGTAGTGAGAGGCCTCCCGAAGGGGTCTAAGGTACTGCATCACAGTGCTAGCTGAGCCACTAGAGATCATGGTTTGAGTCCAGGTTCTGTCGACGTCGGCCATGACTTGGAGACCCATGGGGCGGCTCACAATTGGCTCAGCGTTGTTCGGGTTAGGGGAGGGTTTGGCCAGCAGGGATGTTCTTGTCCCATCGTGCTCTAGCGACTTCTGTGGCGGGCCGGGCGCAATGCGCACTGACGTGGTCACCAGGTGTATGGTGTTTCCTCCGACACATTGGTGCGGCTGGCTTCCAGGTTAAGTGGGCATTGTGTTTCGGGGGCACACGGCTCTCGACATTTGCCTCTCCCGAGTCCGTACGAGAGTTGCAGCGATGAGACAAGACTGTAATTACCAATTGGATATCACAAAATTGGGGAGAAAAAGGGATAAAAGTTTTAAAAACTCCCGTAGTATGGCAGACTATGCTGTAGATTTTCACACGTTTGCTGATCGTGCCTGGAACCCGGAATCTCTTTTCGACACGTTCCTTCACTGATTATCGGAGGAGAAGTCTCGGATCTCTCCGCCATTCCCGCGGAGTACCTAGACTACCGGGAGATCTTCAACAAGGCCCGCGCTATGTCTCTCCCTCCTCATCGACCCTACGACTGCGCCATTGAACTTCTCCCGGGCACAACACCACCTCAGGGGCGGCTTTACTTCCTTTCGGGTCCGGAGACCAAGGCTATGGAGGAGTACATTGAGGACTCTCTTGCTGCAGGGAGTATTCGTCGATCTGCCTCTCCCGATGGCGCAGGGTTCTTCTTTGTGGAGGATTGTGGATTGGCCTCAACCCATCCAGAGTATAGCTGCAACATTTCCTGGGATTTGTTAACTTCTACCTGGCTTCCCCCCTCTCAGCTCACCTCTCCTAAGGTTCCATTCACGTGGTCTCCAGCAGCTGACCGGGCGTTCTCATACATCAAACATCGATTCATCTTAATCCATCCGGACCCGTCCCATCAAGAACTCCTCACCGTCAAGATGGGGCGGAACACCTATTCTTACTGTGGACTGACCATAAGAACCTGGAATATCTCCGCACCACCCGTGGGGGGGTCCGGCTAACCAGTGGTTTGTCCCGGACTCGGCCCGTTCCCCGGTCCTGGAATGGGCACATTTCTCAAGATTGACCTGCCAACCAGGCTCCCGTCGGACACTGGCTTTCCTCTGTTAATGCTTTTTGTGGCCTTCCATGGTTCCTGATGTCTCCACATTCATCGCCGCCTGCATTGTGTGTGCACAAAATAAGAAGCTCCGGCTGGCCTTCTTCAACCACTCCCTGTTCCTCACTGCCCCTGTTCCCATATATCCCTGGACTTTGTTACTGGTCTTCCTCCGTCAGATGGCAACACCATGATCCTGACGGTGGTGGATAGGTTTTATAAAGCTGCCCATTTTATTCCCCTTCCCAAGTTACCCTCAGCCAAGGAGACGGCTCAGCTCATGGTGAAACACGTCTTCCGGCTCCATGGACTTCCGGTCGACATTGTCTCTGATTGGGGTTCTCGTCCCGGTTCTGGAAGGCGTTCTCCACTCTCATTTGATCGTCGGCCAGCCTGTCCTCTGGTTTTCACCCCCAATCTAATGGCCAGTTGGAGCGAGCCAATCAGGACTGCCAACCCCACCACCAGGAGTCAGCAACTCGTGTGGGTGGAATATGCCCGTTTCAATCGACCCTTTCCCCATCTCTTTTCATGTGTCTAGGATTAAACCCTGATAACAACTTGAACTTAAAATTGATTAAATTGGTATTTTGTGTCAGAGGCTCAGGTTTAATATGGGAGAACCCTTTCCCCCTATGAGAGCCTTTCTTCACACACAGTGCCCTGAGTGCATGACACTTCACACCTCTGCACATACAGTCCCCAGGCTGTTCAATAATTTACAGTGGAAGAGCAGCCAGGAGACCCTCTCAAGATCCGTAGCCTAGCTTCTACAGTATCTGAGTCAGGACTTTTTACAGTGGCTCTCCCAGCAACGCAATGTTGAACATAGTTCAATTTTGACTTACTGGTAAAGCTGGTTCATTGGGGAAACTTTCTGTCCAAAAATGATGCAGAAAAATGTATCCATGCTTTTGTTACTTCTAGGTTAGACTACTGCAATGCTCTACTTTCCGGCTACCTGGATAAAGCACTAAATAAACTTCAGTTAGTGCTAAATACGGCTGCTAGAATCCTGACTAGAACCCAAAAATTTGATCATATTTCTCCAGTGCTAGCCTCCCTACACTGGCTTCCTATCAAGGCAAGGGCTGATTTCAAGGTTTTACTGCTAACCTACAAAGCATAACATGGGCTTGCTCCTACCTATCTCTCTGATTTGGTCCTGCCGTACATACCTACACGTACGCTACATACCTACACGTACGCTCACAAGATGCAGGCCTCCTAATTGTACCCAGAATTTCTAAGCAAACAGCTGGAGGCAGGTCTTTCTCCTATAGAGCTCCATTTTTATGGAATGGTCTGCCTACCCATGTGAGAGACGCAAACTCGGTCTCAACCTTTAAGGCTTTACTGAAGACTCATCTCTTCAGTGGGTCATATGATTGAGTGTAGTCTGGCCCAGGAGTGTGAAGGTGAACGGAAAGTCTCTGGAGCAACGAACCGCTCTTGCTGTCTCTGCCTGGCCGGTTCCCCTCTTTCCACTGGGATTCTCTGCCTCTAACCCTATTACAGGGGCTGAGTCACTAGCTTACTGGTGCTCTTTCATGCCGTCCCTAGGAGGGGTGCGTCACTCGAGTGGGTTGAGTCACTGATGTGATCTTCCTGTCTGGGTTGGCGCCCCCCCCTTGGGTTGTGCCGTGGCGGAGATCTTTGTGTGCTATACTCGGCCTTGTCTGGTTGGTGGTTGAAGATATCCCTCTAGTGGTGTGGGGGCTGTGCTTTGGAAAAGTGGGTGGGGTTATCTCCTTCCTGTTTGTCCCTGTCTGGGGGTATCATCGGATGGGGCCACAGTGTCTCCTGACCCCTCCTGTCTCAGCCTCCAGTATTTATGCTGCAGTAGTTTATGTGTCGGGGGGCTAGTGTCAGTTTGTTATATCTGGAGTACTTCTCCTGTAAGTATGCTCTCTCTAATTTTCTCTTTCTTTCTCTCTCTCGGAGGACCTGAGCCCTAGGACCATGCCTCAGGACTACCTGACATGATGACTCCTCGCTGTCCCCAGTCCACCTGGCCGTTCTGCTGCTCCAGTTTCAACTGTTCTGCCTGCGGCTATGGAATCCTGAGCTGTTCACCGGACGTGCTACCTGTCCCAGACCTATTATTTGACCATGCTGGTCATTTATGAACATTTGAACATCTTGGCCATGTTCTGTTATAATCTCCACCCGGCATAGCTAGAAGAGGACTGGCCACCCCTCATAGACTGGTTCCTCTCTAGGTTTCTTCCTAGGTTTTGGCCTTTCTAGGGAGTTTTTCCTAGCCAACGTGCTTCAACACCTGCATTGCCTGCTGTTTGGGGTTTTAGGCTGGGTTTCTGTACAGCACTTTGAGATATCAGCTGATGTACGAAGGGCTATATAAATACATTTGATTTGATTTGTTTCCTGCACCGTGTCAAATGTCAGATAGCAGCTATCGATGTAGGAGGGAAGGTCTCGCAGCTACAGAGTATTTTATGTTTATCCCTGACATCAGGAAACTGTCACCCTGTAACCAACATTGGTCATTATTAGTAAGTACTAGTTTTGCTCACTTTATGACCACATTTTTATTTATTTATATATATTTTTTGAATTTTACCCCTTTTTCTCCCCAATTTCGTGGTATCCAATTGTTGTAGTAGCTACTATCTTGTCTCATCGCTACAACTCCCGTACGGGCTCGGGAGAGACGAAGGTTGAAAGTCATGCGTCCTCCGATACACAACCCAACCAAGCCGCACTGCTTCTTAACACAGCACGCATCCAACCCGGAAGCCAGCTGCACCAATGCGCCGGAGGAAACACCGTGCACCTGGCCACCTTGGTTAGCGCACACTGCGCCCAGCCCGCCACAGGAGTCGCTGGTGCGCGATGAGACAAGGACACCCCTACCGACCAAGCCCTCCCTAACCCGGGCGACGCTAGGCCAATTGTTGGATAAGCCAACTGCTGAATAAGTAGGAGAATTTGAGTATTGAGTTAAAGTGTACAAGTTAATTGTGCCCAATTGTTTGTGTAATGGTTGTCGTAAGTATACGTATAAATGGTATAAATGGTTGTCGTATAAATGGTTGTCGTAAGTATTCATTGTAATTTAATAAAGAATGAATACTGAAACAAAAACAATACACGACAAACAAACAGTCCTGAACGGTGCAACAAAACACAGAACAGAAAATAAACACCCTCGAAACCCAGGTGGAAAAAGGCTACCTAAGTATGATTCTCAATCAGAGACAACTAACGACACCTGCCTCTGATTGAGAACCATACCAGGCCAAACTCAAAAACCAACATAGAAAAACAAACATAGACTGCCCACCCCAACTCACGCCCTGACCAACTAAAACAACAACAAAATAAAGGCAGCTCAGGACTGGAGGGTGGCTCTGGCAGCTCAGGACTGGAGGGCGGCTCTGGCAGCTCAGGACTGGCGGGCGGCTCTGGCAGCTCAGGACTGGCGGGCGGCTCTGGCAGCTCAGGACTGGCGGGCGGCTCTGGCAGCTCAGGACAGGCGGGAGACTCTGGCAGCTCAGGACAGACGGGAGACTCTGGCAGCTCAGGACAGACGGGAGACTCTGGCAGCTCAGGACAGACGGGAGACTCTGGCAGCTCAGGACAGACGGGAGACTCTGGCAGCTCAGGACAGACGGGAGACTCTGGCAGCTCAGGACAGACGGGAGACTCTGGCAGATCAGGACAGATGGGAGACTCTGGCAGCGCTGGGCAGGAGGAGGGCTCTGGCAGCGCTGGACAGGCGGGAGCACCTGTAGGGAGGAGACGGAGAGACAGCCTGGTGAGGGGGCTGCCACCGGAGGGCTGGTGTGTGGAGGTGGCACCGGATAGACCGGACCATGAAGGCGCACTGGAGCTCTCGAGCACCGAGCCTGCCCAACCTTACCTGGTTAAATGCTCCCCGTAGCCAGGCCAGTGCGGCGAGGTGGACAGGCGGGAGCTCGCACTGGCCTGGGCTGTGCTGGCGAACCGGGGACACCATGCGTAAGGCTGGTGCCATGTACCCCGGCCCGAGGAGACGCACTGGAGACCAGATGCGCAGGGCCAGCTTCATGACACCTGGCTCAATGCCCACTCTAGCCCGGCCGATACGGGGAGCTGGGATGTAGCGCACCGGGCTAAGCATGCGTACTGGGGACACCATGCGCTCCACGGCATAATACGGTGCCTGACCAGTACGACGCCCGCCACGGTAAGCACGGGGAGTTGGCTCAGGTCTCCTAACTGATTTAGCCACACTCCCCGTGTGCACCCCCCAAGAAATGTTTGGGTCTGCCTCTCGGGCTTCCAGCTGCGCTGCTGTGCTACCTCCTCATACCACTGCCTCTCAGCTTTCGCTGCCTCCAGCTCAGCCTTGGGGCGGCGATATTCTCCAGCCTGGCCACAGGGTCCCTTGCCGTCCAGAATCTCCTCCCAAGTCCAATTCTCCAAGTATCGCTGCCTCTCGTCACCACGCTGCTTGGTCCTTTGGTGGTGGGTGTTTGTAACGGTTGTCGTCGGGAGGAAGAGAGGACCAAGGTGCAGTGTGGTAAGTATTCATTGTAGTTTAATAAAGAATGAATACTGAAACAAAAACAATACACGACAAACAAACAGTCCTGAACGGTGCAACAAAACACAGAACAGAAAATAAACACCCACGAAACCCAGGTGGAAAAAGGCTACCTAAGTATGATTCTCAATCAGAGACAACTAACGACACCTGCCTCTGAGAACCATACCAGGCCAAACTCAAAAACCAACATAGAAAAACAAACATAGACTGCCCACCCCAACTCACGCCCTGACCAACTAAAACGACGACAAAACAAAGGAACTAAGATCAGAACATGACAGTTTGTGATGGCATTAGCTGAGACAACAGTGATGTGACTTGATGAACGACATTCCTTTGGAAGACATTGACATCGCTTCAACATAACATTTTTTACTGAAATACCAGATCAGCCAGTCTGCCAAGGAGTCACCAGAAATCAGTGTTATCTTATCCTCTGCCATGTAACAACATTATTGAATAAATACAAAGACATTATTAGATATAGCAATATTGTGTGTAAGAATAATTAAGAATAAGTGTTCTTGTTATGTGAAGTGTGATGCCACAGATGCATAACATAATCTATGGCAGTGGTGGAAAAAGTACTCAATTGTCATACTTGAGTAAAAGTGATGATACCTTAATAGAAAATGACTGAAGTAAAAGTGAAAGTCACCCAGTAAAATACTACTTGAGTAAAAGTCTAAAAGTATTTGGTTTTAAATATAGCTAAGTATCAAAAGTAAATGGGATTGCTAAAATGTACTTAAGTAGCAAAAGTAAAAGTTTAAATCATTTCAAATTCCTTATAAGCAAACCAGACGGAACCATTCTTTTTTTTAGTAAAAGGATAACCAGGGGCACACTCCAACACTCAGACATAATTTACAAATGAAGCATTTGTGTTTAGTGAGTCCGCCAGATCAGGGGCAGTAGGGATGACCAGGGATGTTGTCTTGATAAGTGTGTGAATTGGACCATTTTCCTGTTAAAATGTAAGAAGTACTTTTGGGTGTCAGCAAAAATGTATGGAGTAAAAATTACATTATTTTCTTTAGGAATGTAGTGAAGTAAAAGTTGGCAAAAATATAAACAGTAGAGTACAGATACCACAAAAAACTACTTAAGTAGTACTTTAAAGTATTTTTACTTAAGTAATTTATACCACGATCTATGGAGATATTGTCCAAGACAGATATGTAGTGGTTATGACTGAACATTAAACTAGTATGTTGTTACTGAATCTTCTTTCCCTTTTGTGCTGTCATACTGTGCACATTTTGAAGCACGGAGACACCTACAGGATCAAATAGAGCAGGGATGTTTTGTCCTCTCTCCAATACGCTAGTGACTGGGTGGAGATGAAAGAAGCCTACCCCTCTCCAGCCCCAGTTCCATCTCCCTTACCTATTATCATACACACAGACAACACCAGCCAGTCTTTTATGGAGACTAAATACATCTACTAAATACAGATTTTATGGAGACTAAATACAATAACAGCCTTTGCAGTAAAACGCCACCCCATTATATCCGTGTCACATTACAGGAAAGACTGTGCGGCTACAATATCAACATTTAGCTCCTCACCTCCTTCAATTTGGAAAAGTACCAGCCCCACAATAACACGAGAAGAATTTCAGAACAGGAGTATTTTCTTATCAGGAAGAGAAATTGTAACCAACACTACCTTCAGAAAACAGACATAATGAATATCAAAATCACACACTAGGGTTTGTGCTATATCATGAGCAACAGTATAAAACAAGTTACTGTAAAAAATTATTGCTGAAAGAGTAATGCAGTAAATATGGCATAAAAGTAAGACGCACACTCCACATTATGACAAATTCTGGAACTTTAATTGGTTTGATTTAAGAGGTTACATAATAGTAAACGTTACACGTGTTAAGTTTTAAAACAGCCACCAGAGTACATGTATTCAAACCTCAGCTTCAACGTTTCAGACACGTACTATACGCTCACAGTCGCACTCTTACATTAGACCCAACAAAGAAGTGGATAGCTCAAACAGCACTTTTCAATTCAGTCCAGCAAAGTCCACAGCAGCTGCATCTTCTTTACCCTCCGCAATGTCCAGAATACTTCAGTAGCCAATGTCCAGCAAGCCTCCCCAATATCATCCTAGTATTATGCACAACCAGAGAATTTCAAGTCTAGCACCAGAGTAGCTTGATATGACTGGCTTGGCAAAAGACAGTCTGTGTTCCTTTCATAGCATTTGTGAGTTGAATACTGACCCTTTTACAGCAACATGTTTTTTGGTGGTGCTTTTTTAAGATCTGGAAGGAACTATAGTTGTACATTATCTTCTGTTTTAATCAAGTTCCACAATCCAGGTGACAGTCAGATTCAAGTAGAATAACTATGCATGTCTTACATCCAGTAAGATGGTCTCATTACACGAAGCTGGGAAACAAACATAGTTGCTAAGAAATCTCAAATCTAAAAATGATAATACATTGTGAAATGTTAGTAAACAGCATTTCAAAGAGACATTGAAGCACATGTGGCAGAATGCATACCAATTAAATGGTTATGTTACTCAAAGAACAAGAATTAGTGCATCAATCATATTACATACTATTAGTGTTAGACATTGCGCACCATGAGTGTGCGTCATAGTATGTTTTACATTGTTAGACATTGTGCATGAGTGTGTGTTGTTGAAGTTTGCTTACATGAATGAGTGAATATTGGTTTATAGCACTGGCTGATACACCCACAATAAGCCCCAAAATGTCAAGAGAACACTGTTTTAACGTTACATTGACACGAGTGCAATAGCAGGGGTTTAATGAGCATAGTGGTGATGGTGGTGGTGGTGGTGGTATCGAGGTGTCTGTCTGTCCAGAACTCCAGGCTGGGGTACAGAGCCTGGCCCCTCTGTCATGCCCTTCCTCCAGTTAGGCAGGCTTGCCACCTGGTGAGAGATGGAGACAGCCTGGTCCCCTTCCCTCAATATGGGGGGAGTGATGGAAGGAGACTTCCAGAGAGGGGAGGGAGGCTCCCTAATTATTGTAGGAGTGGGAGACTCAGTCAGGCTACTAGGAATGGAGCATAGCCAAGGGGAACCCATTGGGGGTCTCGAAGGCGAGTAGGTTACTGTAGCCAGAATCAAGTTGTCTCTCACTACTTGGGGGGGGGGGGGGGGGGGGGGGCAAGAGAGGAAGCCACACCCAGGTAGCCACACCCGGGAAGGAAGGGTTTGCAGTAGAAGGAAGTGGGGCGTCCCCTGACCACAGTAGAGGTCTATAGCACCACAGCAGCAGTCTATAGTAGGTCAGGCAAGTGGCTGTAGACCGAGTCCAGCAGGGTCTGGCTGGCCTCCTGGCTCTTGACCCCGGCAATCTCAAAGAGGCGGTCCAGTTTGTCCTCGGCCATGGGGATCTCCTCGATGATGTGCAGCTCGTCAGGGTTTAGGATGTGCAGCATGTCGTCGAAGATGGGTTGCAGGTCGCACCGGTCCAGCCGGACCTGACGTAGCACCGTGTCTTTCTTCTCTGGATGTCACAGAGGAAGAGATGAGGGGAAAGAAAACAATGTCAGAATGAGGAGGAGGACAGACTACAACATAGTGTTGATGTTAGCTACAGCTTGTTGTTGTCCATATAATATGAAATTGGGAATGACTAACTGGGAATAAAATCCCAGTCATCCTTATGTTGACTAAGATGCATCTGATTCAGAAGGGTTTGGTTAACTGTGGAAGACACATTTCAGTTGAATACATTCAGTTGCGCAACTGACTAGGGTCATGACGTTGGCCTGGGGGTAGGTTTATGACCGTCATAAATACCTCTTCCCCCCTTTTTCCTCTCTCTACCCTACTGATGTTACATTTGCAAAACCCTTGGTTAACATAGAGATTCTGGGAACATCAGAAGGTGGGGGGAAATTAACTATATTCTGGTAATCCGACCAATTGACATTCTCATCAATGATAAGATGACATAAACTCTACAGTGGAAAGTCTACACATCAGAGTTATCGGATTCACATGGAATTATAGTTCAATTTAAATGTTTGAAAATGAAATTATTTGTGATGGGATGAAATGTGATTTTAGCTTCTAAAATGTGAGATTTGGGTTTTCATAAGATAGGGCTCTGCTCAATCAGTGGCCCGCCCCTGTGAAGGGACATAGGCTATAAAACTTTTCAAACACACCCTCCTCTCCCTTCCTATATAAAGCCTTGACGACAATATAACCTCCTGTTCCGAGGATGTGAGGACGACGGTCCGATGTCAGAATGGTTCAGATAATAACTACAGAACGAAGCCAAGCTTTGGTTGCAAATGGTATGAACTTTGAACTCTTATTCACTACAGAAGTGATACCTCCTAGCCATTGAGTTAGCAACAGCAGCTGCAAACGCAGGTTAGGAAGGAACAGACAGAGTATCCCGTCTACCAACGACATTACTACAACGTATCCAATTTACCAGCAGAGACATTCTTCAAAGGACAAAGGACTCGGTTTGGCAACACGGCCTTCCATCTACCACCACCTACTGAAGCGCAGCTCAGAGTAAATATTTATTGCATTTTCCTTTTCCAAATGGGCGGTAATTTAGAATGCATAAGATATTGTATTTACGATAGCACAGCTTCGCCCTTTGTTCCTCAGTCTTCCCGCTCTTTCACTCAAACCCAGACCATTTTCTTTTGTGTAACAAGCTGTCATATCTGTTCCGCCCGCTAGGGACGTTTTCCTTTATGACGTCATTTGTAATCAAGTTATGATTAATTATGTGTATGTGTAATTCTGTGTGATTAGTTAGGTATTTAGTAAATAAATAATTAAACCCAATTTTGTATTGCTGATTCAACTTGTTAGCCAGGGTTCATGCAGATAACCGAGAATTTACAACTTTCAGAAGAGACTGAATTAAGATGACGATTAATATTGACTGCTATTGATGTAAAATATTACTAGATCTTTAAGAGTTTATTCGGAAGATAACAGCTCTATAAATATTATTTTGTGGTGCTCCGACTCTCTAGTTAATTACATTTACATGATTAGCTCAATCAGGTAATATTAATTACGGAGAAATTATTTTATAGAATAGCATGTCATATCACTTAATCTGGCCAAAGACACGACACTAGGTTTCCCCCTTTCCCTTTATTTCTCAAAGTTTTCATAGTTGATGACTTCCTATAATGGAGTATAGAATCAGGTGCAATTGGTAACCAGAAGGGGGCAGTAAATGCAAATACATCACCTCTGTAAGAGACGTTGTCTAGCATAGTTCCTGAAACAGGACTGCGTCATATGTGCTCACCTTTGGTAATGAACGAGCCAGTCCTGCTGAGGGCGGAGTCTTTGCTGGAGGTGGAGTCACAGCGGAGAAGGGGCTCTGATTCATCGGGGAAGAAACCCTTGGCCCGGTGCACAGGAGACTGCTCCACCAGCACCCTAGGAGAATCCAAAGGCTTGTGGACAGGACTGTGGCTCGGGGTTACATTCACAGCGGTCATCAGCTGGTTCAGATCAAACTGCAGAGAGAGAGAAAGGAGGAAGAGAGATATATAGAGAGGGGGGGGGGGGGGGCGAGAGAGAGACAGAGAGACCGAGAGAGAGACAGAGAGAAAGAGCGGGTCAGAGTCACTGTCGGGAAACAATGGCTGAGAAAGCAGTGTCCTGAGTCACTCTGGTGTCCGGACAGAGCACAGGACAGGGAGCTCCTGTGTGCCAAGCCCCAGCCCCATGCAGCCCAGGTCGAGTGACACAGCGGGGCCAACCTCCCAGCCCCCAGACCACCCACACTCGCACCCGCGCGCCTCTCTCTTCCTTGCCTCAGGGAGCGTACACAACCAGCCAGCCATGAAAGGGATTCTGTGGACTTGCACAGACCGGAATGTACTGCCCACGGACCACATGTGCCCAGTCACACACTAACAGGCATAGTACACCACTGTGTCTGCCCTGGGGCACAGGGAAGACATAAATAACAGTCTTATTTGGTATGGTAATGGTGTGAACTGGTTGTGACCAGACCGGATGAGCTCATGGTAGAATAATATTTGTCTTCGGTACTGTAGAAAGAAAGGCTTTGCTCTGTGATGTGAAGCACAAAGGACATGGTAGAGGGCATTTCATACAGGTGATGGAAATGCAATAGAAAACCTTCAGTGTTAAAAATCCAATAAAACACAGTTCAATATGGCTTCACAGGAACGCAGTGGAAAACTTCTGATGCTAACATAAAATCTGATATAAAACAGCTCGATGTGGCATCAGACAGACTTCCCTTACTGTACATCTGTGTGTATGTATGACCCATATGCAGCCCCTGCTATCTCCCCTATTCAATAACACGTTAGTCTGTGCACTAGGTCAGTTTGGCGGTGGATGACACACTGTGATAAGAGCACTGCTCCCTCCCGCCTCCCACAGAGAACAGATGTGGCCAAATTATGTTACAAACAAATGTTACAAAACCTACCAACTAACCCTCAAGAGAAACCCCTAGAGGCTATAAAGAAAAGACTCATCGTGGAGAGTTAGGAGAAAACAGGGGAAATGGTGTCACTGTTCCAGAAGCTTCTCTGAGTTGTCAGTTAGTAGCCAGTGACTGAGTCATTAGATGAGAGAGCGTGATCTGGCCGAGTCACTGACATAGCATGTAACACAGAACCACTCAGCCCTGATAAAATCCCAGGTTAGGGACAGTGACATTCATCACACCAACATACAGGTGCATGCACGCACGCACACACATACACACACTCAAACACACAATAAACACGCTAGAGGGTCAGGCCCTGTGTAGGGAGGAACTACTGAGGCATCGGAGACACAGAGAACATCTACGTTTTAATTAGATCAAAAACAACACTTTAGTGAATCGGCTTAATAATCTTTCCCTGCAGAGTAGCTGTGAATAATTCAAGTGAGTAATTACTAATTGTGGAGAGATGTGTTGCATGTCTATTCATAAACCCTATTCAGCAGAAAAATACAGTAGGGTCTGAAAAAACTGCAATGCCGTAAGACATTGTGAGTAAAGAGAGCCTTTACCATTGAAGTGAATCTTCATATGTTGCGGTTTCAAGACATAAGTGCTAATACTGAGACACCCTAGCATCACTTTGGTTATGTAGGACACTGGGTGTGTTGTTTATTTGTTGCAACCCCTATTACCAGCCTGTTCAACCTCTCTTTCGTATCGTCTGAGGTCCCCAAAGATTGGAAAGCTGCCGCGGTCATCCCCCTCTTCAAAGGGTAGACACTCTTGACCCAAACTGTTATAGACCTATATCCATCCTGCCCTGCCTTTCTAAAAATCTTCGCCAAGTTAACAAACAGATCACCGACCATTTCGAATCCCACCGTACATTCTCCACTATGCAATCTGGTTTCCGAGCTGGTCATGGGTGCACCTCAGTCACGCTCAAGGTCCTAAGCGATATCACAGCCGCCATCGATAAAAGACAGTACTGTGCAGCCGTTCCTCATCGACCTGGCCAAGGCTTTCGACTGTCTATCACTGCATTCTTATCGGCAAACTCAATAGCCTTGGTTTCTCAAATGACTGCCTCGCCTGGTTCACCAACAACTTCTCTGACAGAGTTCAGTGTGTCAAATCGAAGGGCCTGTTGTACGGCCCTCTGGCAGTCTCTACGGCGGTGCCACAAGGTTCAATTCTAGGGCAGACTCTTTTCAATGTATATATCAATGATGTCGTTCTTGCTGTTGGTGATTCTCTGATCCACCTCTATGCAGACAACACCATTCTGTATACATCTGGCCCTTCTTTGGACACTGTGTTAACAAACCCCCAAACGAGCTTCAATGCCATAAAACACTCCTTCCGTGGCCTCCAACTGCTTTTAAATGCTAGTAAAACTAAATGCACGCTCTTCAACCGATTTCTGCCTGAACCCGCCCGCCTGCCTGACTAGCATCACTATTCTGGACGGTTCTGACTTAGAATATGTGGAAAATTACAAATACATACAGTGGGGCAAAAAAGTATTTAGTCAGCCACCAATTGTGCAAGTTCTCCCACTTAAAAAGATGAGAGAGACCTGTAATTTTCATCATAGGTACACTTCAAGTATGACAGACAAAATTAGAAAAAAAATCCAGAAAATCACATTGTAGGATTTTTTATGAATTTATTTGCAAATTATCGTGGAAAATAAGTATTTGGTCACCTACAAACAAGCAAGATGTCTGGCTCTCACAGACTTGTAACTTCTTCTTTAAGAGGCTCCTCTGTCCTCCACTCGTTACCTGTATTAAATGGCACCTATGTGAACTTGTTATCAATATAAAAGACACCTGTCCACAACCTCAAACAGTCACACTCAAAACTCCACTATGGCCAAGACCAAAGAGCTGTCAAAGGACACCAGAAACAAAATTGTAGACCTGCACCAGGCTGGGAAGACTGAATCTGCAATAGGTAAGCAGCTTGGTTTGAAGAAATCAACTGTGGGAGCAATTATTAGGAAATGGAAGACATACAAGACCACTGATAATCTCCCTCGATCTGGGGCTCCACGCAAGATCTCACCTCGTGGGGTCAAAATGATCACAAGAACGGTGAGCAAAAATCACAGAACCACATGGGGGGACCTAGTGAATGACCTGCAGAGAGCAGGGACCAAAGTAACAAAGCCTACCATCAGTAACACACTACGCCGCCAGTGCCAGACGTGTCCCCCTGCTTAAGCCAGTACATGTCCAGGCCTATCTGAAGTTTGCTAGAGAGCATTTGGATGATCCAGAAGAAGATTGGGAGAATGTCAAATGGTCAGAGGAAACCAAAATATAACTTTTTGGTAAAAACTCAACTCGTCGTGTTTGGAGGACAAAGAATGCTGAGTTGCATCCAAAGAACACCATACCTACTGTGAAGCATGGGGGTGGAAACATCATGCTTTGGGGCTGTTTTTCTGCAAAGGGACCAGGACGACTGATCCGTGTAAAGGAAAGAATGAATGGGGCCATGTATCGTGAGATTTTGAGTGAAAACCTCCTTCCATCAGCAAGGGCATTGAAGATGAAACGTGGCTGGGTTTTTCAGCATGACAAGGATTCCAAACACACCACCCGGGCAACGAAGGAGTGGCTTCGTAAGAAGCATTTCAATGTCCTGGAGTGGCCTAGCCAGTCTCCAGATCTCAACCCCATAGAAAATCTTTGGAGGGAGTTGAAAGTCTGTGTTGCCCAGCAACAGCCCCAAAACATCACTGCTCTAGAGGAGATCTGCATGGAGGAATGGGCCAAAATACCAGCAACAGTGCGTGAAAACTTACAGAAAACGTTTGACCTCTGTCATTGCCAACAAAGGGTATATAGCAAAGTATTGAGATAAACTGTTGTTATTGACCAAATACTTATTTTCCACCATAATTTGCAAATAAATTAATAAAAAAATCATACAATGTGATTTTCTGGATTTTTATTTCTCATTTTGTCTGTCATAGTTGAAGTGTACCTATGATGAAAATTACAGGCCTCTCATCTTTTTAAGTGGGAGAACTTGCACAATTGGTGGCTGACAAAATACTTTTTTGCCCCACTGTAGGTGTCATGTTAGACTGCAATCTCTCCTTCCAGACTCACATTAAGCATCTCCAATCCAAAATTAAATCTAGAATCGGCTTCCTATTTCGCAACAAAGCCTCCTTCACTCATGCTGCCAAACATACCCTCATAAAACTGACCATCCTGCCGATCCTTGACTTCGGCGATGTAATTTACAAAATAGCCTCCAACACTCTACTCAGCAAACTGGATGTAGTCTATCACAGTGCCATCCATTTTGTCACCAAGCCCCATATACTACCCACCACTGCGACCTGTATGCACTCGTTGGCTGGCCCTCGCTACATATTCGTCGCCAAACCCACTGGAACCAGGTCATCTATAAGTCTATGCTAGGTAAAGCCCCATAGCACCATAGCAACACCCACATGTAGCACGTGCTCCAGCAGGTATATTTCACTGGTCATCCCCAAAGCCAACACTTCCTTTGGCTGCCTTTCTTTACAGTTCTCTGCTGCCAATGACTGGAACGAACTGCAAAAATCACTGAAGCTGCAGACTTATATCCCCCTCTCTAACTTCAAGCATTAGCTCACAGAGCAGTTACCGATCACTGTACCTGTACACAGCCAATCTGTAAATAGCACACCCAACTACCTCATCCCCATATTGTTATTTATCTTCTTGCTCTTTTGCATCCCAGTATCTCTACTTGCACATCATCATCTGCACATCTGTCACTATAGTGTTAATGCTTTATTGTAATTATTTTGCCTCTATGGCATATTTATTGCCTTACCTCCCTACTCTTCTATATTTGCACACACTGTACATACATTTGTCTCTATTGTGTTATTGACTGTACGTTTGTTTAGGTGTAACTCTGTTGTTGGTTTTGTCGCACTGCTTTGATTTATCTTGGCCAGGTCCCAGTTGTAAATGAGAACTTGTTCTCAACTGGCTTACTTGGTTAAATAAAGGTGAAATAAAATAACAATATAAAAAAGGCATCTCTTATCTCTGCCTCTCTGTCATAGACAGGAGCCATGGGACACTGCAATCACTGATGTTACAGCTGACACTTAACATCTTCCCCAACAGAAGTGATGAAGGGGTTTCCTCCTACTTCTCCTCCTCCTCCCCCTGCTCACATAACATATTTACTGGCTGTCCTGAAACCAATTAGTCAGATAGATGCTATTGAGAGAAACCACACTGTCTTTCTGGTGTTCAAAGTAGTAGGGACCTTTGTCCTAACTGGGGATAAACCCAACAACCAATGAAGCACTAAACAATTTATATTGCTATTCACACAGCCCTAACACTTCTGGACAAGAGGAACCCCTATGTGAGAATGCTGTTCATTGGCTAAAGTTCAGCATTCAACGTTATTGTTCCTTCCAAGCTCAACACCAAGCTCAGGGCCCTGGGATCTGGACACCACCCTCTGCAACTGGATCCGGGACTTCCTGAAGACCAGACCACAGGCTGTGATGATTGGCAACAATACCTCCTTCACTCTGACTCTTAACAAAGGGGCCCACAGGGGTGTGTCCTGAGTCCTCTGCTGTACTCCCTGTTCACCCACGACTGTGTGGCTTTGCACGACACCAACTCCATCATCAGGTTTGCTGATGACACCACGGTTGTAGGCCTGATAACTACCAAGGACAAGTCAGCCTATAAGGGAGGAGGTATGTGAACTGGCATTGTGGTGCCAGTACAACCACCTCTCCCTCAACGTCAGCAAAACAAAGGAGTTGACTGTTGACTTCAGGAAGCAGAGGAGGGAACATGTCCCGATACACATCAACGGGACTGCAGTAGATAGAGTCAGTAGTTTTTAGTTCCTCGCCGTCACTGAGGACTTGACATGGACCAGCACCACCAACCTTGTCAAGGGGGTGCAACAGCACCTCTACTTTCTAAGGCGGATGAAGAAATTAGGCATGCTACCCTGGGTCCTCTCCAAATACTACTACATCATTGAAAGCGTCCTAACTAGTTGCATCATGGCCTGGTACAGGAATTACTCAATCGATCTGCGACCGCAAGGCACTCCAGCAGGTGGTGAAGATGGTCCAGTACATCACTGGGACTGTGCTCCTATCCATCCAGGACATTTACTCGAAACGATGCCTGAGGAAGTCCCGCAGCATCATCAAGGGTCCCACACACCCCAGTCACGAGCTGTTCACTCCCTTACCATCGGGCAGACGTATTGGAGCATGAGGTCTGACACCAACAGGCTCAGAGACAGTTTCAATCTACAAGCCTTCAGACTGCTGAACACTTGAACTGGACTGACTCTCTGCACCTTAGCACACATACACTCATTCACGCACACTCCCACACAGACATACAATCATCCCCACAGACACACGTTGCATTGTCGAGAAGGAACCTGCAAATAAGCATTTCGTTGGAAAGTATATACCATATGTATCCTGTACTTACGACTAATACAACTCTAAACTCATTCTGTTAAAGCAGTTTATGGGAAGTTGACCTGAGGTCTTCCATGCCACAGAGGGCCAACGTTTGTTTCATCTCTGCGTCTATATGCCTCATTCAGATGACTGAGTGCTTTTATAGCAGGTTTAAACATGTCTATCTGGGGCACAGAGGAAAGAGGGAGACAGCCCCAGAAACACCTCCCATAGAAAACACATACCCTACTGCAACATAACATGCTGAGCAGATTGATGCTCCAACTTCTGCAGATTGGTTCTCATTTCACTTCTAGCTGCGGTTGCGAGGAAGGTGTTTTGTCTGCAGGCTCTTTTAAAATCACAACAAGTACATGTACTGTAAGTCAGGTTCCTTGCTGTCTAAATCATCGTAACACGTGCCCTAGACCCTAGATCAGTGGCAATGAAACAGACAGTGGAAAGAAAAAACACATTATTTGGTATTTTGAACATATGGTTGGGCAAAACTGTTTTTTCAGTGGCATTATCAGTAAAATGATCTCTGTGTCCTGGTGTGTAGTGCTACATTGTGCTAAGGCCCTTCAGCGTGAGTGGTTTATATGTAGGCCTCATTTAACACTAACAATGCAGTGACATCAGTCAGGCTGTAACCAGCTGAGACAGAGGGCTGGAGGAGAGACTCACTCAGCAGCTATGGCTCACCTCTCCCTGGGACCATGACTTGGAGGAGTGGGTCATCTGCAAACTGAAACATGAGGACATCATGCTCCACACTCATACCAACACACGCTGACACATGCAAGAGCTGCATGTTCTGAAAGAGCTGCAAAACCTGGACCCGTACAAATCAGCTGTGCTAGACAATCTGGACCCTCTCTTTCTAAAATTATCTGCCGCCATTGTTGCAGTCTGTTCAACCTCTCTTTCGTATTGTCTGAGATCCCTAAAGATTGGAAAGCTGCCGCGGTCATCCCCCTCTTCAAAGGGATTGCGGAGAAGGTACGGTGGGATTCGAAATGGTCAGTGATCTGTTTATTAACTTGGCTTTCAAAGACTTTAGAAAGGCAGGGCAGGATGGATATAGGTCTATAACAGTTTGTTATTGCAGACGCAATAGCCTTGGTTTCTCAAATGACTGCCTTGCCAGGTTCACCAACTACTTCTCAGACAGAGTTCAGTGTGTCAAATCGGAGAGCCTGTTGTCCGGACCTCTGGCAGTCTCTATGGGGATACCACAGGGTTAAATTCTCGGGCCGACTCTTTTCTCTGTATACATCAACGATGTCGCTCTTCCTGCAGGTGATTCCCTGATCCACGTCTATGCAGACGACACCATTCTGTATACATCTGGCCCTTCTTTGGACACTGTGTTAACTAACCTCCAAACGAGCTTCAATGCCATACAACACTCCTTCCGTGGCCTCCAACTGCTCTTAAAAGCTAGTAAAACCAAATGCATGCTCTTCAACCATTCGCTGCCCGCACCCGCCCGTCCGACTAGCATCACTACTCTGGGCGGTTCTGACCTAGAATACGTGGACAACTACAAATACATAGGTGTCTGGCTAGACTGTAAACTCTCCTTCCAGACTCATATCAAACACCTCCAATCCAAAATCAAATCTAGAATGGGCTTTCTATTTCGCAACAAAGCCTCCTTCACTCACGCCGACAAACTTACCCTAGTAAAACTGACTATCCTACCGATCCTCGACTTCGGCGATGTCATCTACAAAATAGCTTCCAATACTCCACTCAGCAAATTGGATGCAGTCTATCACAGTGCCATCAGTTTTGCGCCTTATACCACCCACCACTGCGACCTGTATGCTCTAGTCGGCTGGCTCTCGCTACATATTCGTCGCCAGACCCACTGGCTCCAGGTCATCTATAAGTCTATGCTAGGTAAAGCTCTGCCTTATCTCAGCTCACTGGTCACGATAACAACTCCCGCCCGTAGCACGCGCTCCAGCAAGTATATCTCACTGGTCATCCCCAAAGCCAACACCTCCTTTGGCCGCCTTTCCTTCCAGTTCTCTGCGGTCAGTGACTGGAACGAATTGCAAAAATCACTGAAGCTGGAGACTCACCTTTCCCTCACTAACTTTAAAAATCAGATATCTGAGCAGCTAACTGATCGCTGCAGCTGTACATATTCCATCTGTAAATAGCCCACCCAATCTACCTACCTCATCCCCATATTGTTTTTATTTACTTTGCTGCTCTTTTGCACACCAGTATCACGACTTACACACCATCATCTGCTCATCTATCACTCCAGTGTTAATCTGCTAAATTGTAATTACTTTGATACTATGGCCTATTTATTGCCTTACCTCATGCCATTTGCATATATGTATCACCGCCTGGTATGGCAACTGCACCGCCCTCAACCGTAAGGCTCTCCAGAGGGTAGTCTGCACAACGCATCACCGGGGGCAAACTACCTGCCCTCCAGGACACCTACACCACCCGATGTCACAGGAAGGCCATAAAGATCATCAAGGACATCAACCACCCGAGCCACTGCCTGTTCACCCCACTATCATCCAGAAGGCGAGGTCAGTACAGGTGCATCAAAGCTGGGACCGAGAGACTGAAAAACAGCTTCTATCTCAAGGCCATCAGACTGTTAAACAGCCACCACTAACACTGAGTGGCTGCTGCCAACACACTGACACTGACTCAACTCCAGCCACTTTAATAATGGGAATTGATGGGAAATGATGTAAATATATCACTAGCCACTTTAAACAATGCTACCTTATATAATGTTACTTACCCTACATTATTCATCTCATATGCATACGTATATACTGTACTCTATATCATCGACTGTATCCTTATGTAATACATGTATCACTAGCGACTTTAAACTATGCCACTTTGTTTACATACTCATCTCATTTGTACATACTGTACTCGATACCATCTACTGTATCTTGCCTATGCTGCTCTGTACCATCACTCATTCATATATCCTTATGTACATATTCTTTATCCCCTTACACTGTGTACAAGACAGTAGTTTTGGAATTGTTAGTTAGATTACTTGTTATTACTGCATTGTCGGAACTAGAAGCACAAGCATTTCGCTACACTCGCATTAACATCTGCTAACCATGTGTATGTGACAAATAAAAATTTGATTTGATTTGATTTGATTTATATAGACTTTTTTCTTGTTTCTATTGTGTTATTGACTGTATGGTTGTTTATTCCATGTTTAACTCTGTGTTGTTTCTGTTGCACTGCTTTGCTTCATCTTGGCCAGGTCGCAGTTGTAAATGAGAACTTGTTCTCAACTAGCTTACCTGGTGAAATAAAGGTGAAATACATGTTTTAATTTTTTTTAAATGCAGTATTGCATGTACATGCTGACACACACACAACCTGGATCAGCCTCTGTCCTTTCCTCTTCAGACTCCTTGCCTTACAGCTATTATGAAATCACTCTATTGGAATGAGAGAGTATCAACTGGGGAGGCAGTGAGATTAGCAATGTTTGGGGCTCACCACCTGTGGTTTGTGTAAAAATAACCCAGTCACGGAGCTTAGCTCCAAACTGTGTCTTAATGAATAAACAAGACTGGGGTGGCAGCAGGAAAATGCATCCTCTACCTCCCTACTTTCCTCCCTCTCTCCCTCCTTCCTTGGCTACATTCCTCCCACACATAAGACAGCCAGCCCACTCTGGCGGAATCACCACACACAGACCTCCTTTATGACTCACATGGCTGGGGAAGTCTTATGTCAATGGAACCACACAGTTGAACGTTATAGCTCTCTAAGGAGGAATACCATACGTGTAGACCTACAGTACACTCTGTCTGGTACCAATGAGGCACATGACGGATGTATGATCATGTCCTGGTGGTTTTTTACTCTCACGTCACTTACACCACATGACCCAGTGCTAATTTAATGGAATGAGGAGAAAACCTGTAGTAATGGCCAAAACTTTACTGAGGGAACATGGGAGACGAGTGAGGGAGGAGCCTCCAGCACACTATGCTCCCCACTCCTGTGTTTCTGCTTCCCTATCCCCTCCCTCACCAAATGATGTATTACCTGCCATCTCATCCACCATGGATTGAGATAAACCACACCATATATTACCAACATTATTAAGTGGTGATGACAAGCAGAATTACAAAAGGCAGCCTGTAAGATATCTACGGGTCTCAATATATTTCCTAAGAGGACTATGACAAGCCCTTAACTGTAAGAATCTAACCTTGAGCAGACAAGAACACTGGACATGGGGATAATATGAAATGTATCTGACAGAGGGGAGAAAGAGAAGAAGAAAAGTGGACGGCGATGAACGATCCACTGTTCCCTCTGACCTCTATAGCGCTAGGAGGCCAAGCCAGGACAGTCAAAAGGGCACTTAAGGCAGGAGGGTTGGCCACCCCGCTTGCGACTTCTTTAAAACTAACGTTGGCATCCCATATGTGATTTCTATGTTTGTGTGCATGTGAAGTGACTTGGTACACTGGAGATTTAATGAGATAATATGAGAGCCTGAAGACTCATAAGTGAGGAGTGTCATTTAGTCCAAAGAGCCCACCTGTGATTCAAGATGGGTGAGTACACTGGGATACATAACATATTATTTATGCCAGAGATTCAAGGTACTGTAGTAGAGCATACCTGAGGATTGTCTTCCATGACGCCCCGTATTTTCTCCACCACGTCGATGCGGCGGTGGCGGTGCAGGGCGTTGATGAGCTTGGCCAGGTTAGCGTCCCCGTCGCGGATGGTCCAGTGTTGCAGGGCAGCGTATGCCCGGTCGTGGTCCGACTGGTAGCCATTGGAGAAGGCTGCCACCTCGCGCTCTGTGGCATTGGCCAGGGACTGGTACATGTCGATCCACTGGCTGCCAATCTGAGCTGCCACCAACTTCAGGATGTCCACACCTGGGTAAAGAGAGGAGACGACAGGTTATTGTTATGCATTGTGTGGAACGGACTGGAGCCATGGATGAACAATGGAAGTCCCTCTTGTCTATTAAGTCACATGGATCCATTGTTGATCATGTGACATCATATGATCATTTAACCCATTTTGCCTTTGCAACCCTGTTTATTTATTTACAGTAATTATGCCCATTAACTACTTAGAAGTCACATTAAAAAAGCATGCAATTAGATTACATGATTTCTACTTAATTTTAAGGTCAGAACAGTTCAACGCAACATCCAACTAAACAACCTACATTGCTAATAAGATACAACAACAAAATAATTGGGTCATCTTCAACCACACTAAGCCCTTGTTCCTTTCTTATAAAATGAAATGTAAAAAATGATCTAACATTTGAGTTGTAGAGATGTAGAGAGTGAGTGTGTATGTGAGTGTGCACATGCGTGTGCGTGCTTGCACTTGTGCTCACATGCGAGTGTGTTACATAAGGGGTTATGACCTCTCAGTTACCATGAGCCTGAGGTCTCAGAAGGTAAACAGAACTGTTTTAGCTGGTTAGCACTCATGAGGAATGAGCTAGTGGAATCCAGGAATTCACTCTCTGAAAGTGATCTGTCACAGAACGTTACCTCAGCAGATGCATCGGAAGTTCACCACTACCCTCCACCTCTTCACAACCCAGATCAAATCAAATGGTATTGGTCACATACACATGGTTAGCAGATGTGAATGCAAGTGTAGCGAAATGCTTGTGCTTCTAGTTCCGACAGTGCAGCAATATCTAACATGTAATCTAACAATTCCACAACGACCTAATACACAAATATAAGTAAGGAATGGAATATATACACATATCAATATACGGATGAGCAATGACAGAGCGGCATAGGCAAGATGCAATAGAAAATACAGTATATACAGTACATATGAGATGAGTAATGCAAGATATGTAGATCTGGACACCCTGTCCAGACAGACCAAACGTGACTCCGTCCTAAGACATTGGCAGCTCATAAAGCTGAATTGGTCTCAATCAGATGGAGGAAGTGTTATTTTCAGTATGTGAAGACAACCTCCTGCTGGGTTCAATGACCCTTGAGGAATCGCCTGCCTGTCCTCCTGTCCAGCCTTTTGTGCTTTAAATTGAAGAACCCTTTTTGGTTTCAGGTAGAACCTTTTTGGGTTCCATGTAGAACCCTTTCCACAGAGCATTCTACCTGGAACCAAAAAGGCTTCTCCTATTGGGACAGCTGAAGAACCCTTTTGAACCCTTTTTTTATATGAGTGTAGGCGTGTGTGAGAGTGGCTGGTGCTGACACAAAGGCCTCTCTCTCTCTTCTGTTCATGGCAGCTAGATGACATACAATGCATTTTTACTGATGATTGTGTTATGTAGGCTATGTGACAGAATTGAGAAAATGCTGACTCGCTGGTTTTCATGTAAAAATAGTACTAAGCGACCTCAACTTGTTTAGTGTGAAACGATGTGAGTGGAAAAAGGGAACATGGGGTTCTCCTCCTCACCACAGCCTTGCTGAAGCTGATGGATCTTATCTGAAAGATATCATACACCGCGCCCTGCCTAGCTGTCTCACTTCTGAGGGACGCAGCAGAACATGTTGCCTTGCATATACAATAATAGAAATATGTCTGGGGAAAAAACTGTCACTACAGGAAATTTACCAGGCGTGAATACTCTAATTTATATTCAGACTGCCAGGCAGACATATAACGTTACTAGGTGTTATAACTTCACTCAGTCAAAACATAACATGATCGCTTCAAAACAGGTGTAGAAAAAAACCACGTCTGTGCCATCCCTGCAGGCATAACCATATTCAATTGAAAGACAAGTCTGTGCATCATAATTAAACTTAAATGAAACAAAAGCATAATTAAAAGTGTCACACCCTGATCTGTTTCACCTGTCTTTGTGATTGTCTCCAACCCCTCCAGGTGTCGCCCATCTTCACTATTATCCACTGTGTAGTTATACCTGTGTTCTCTGTTTGTTGCAAGTTCGTTTTGTTTGTTCAAACCTACCACCGTTTTCCCCCTTGCTCCTGTCTTTGCTATAGTTCTTGTTTCCTAGTTTCCCGGTTTTGACCATTCCTGCCTGACCTGACCCTGCCTGCCCGTCCTGTACCTTTGCCTCACCTTTCTGGATTACTGACCTCTGCCTGACCTGACCCTGAGCCTGCCTGCCGTCCTGTACCTTTGCCTCACCTTTCTGGATTACTGACCTCTGCCTGACCTGACCCTGAGCCTGCCTGCGGTCCTGTACCTTTACCCCACCTTTCTGGATTCTGACCTCTGCCTGACCCTGAGCCTGCCTGCCGTCCTGTACCTTTGCCTCACCTTTCTGGATTACTGACCTCTGCCTGACCTGACCCTGACCCTGAGCCTGCCTGCGGTCCTGTACCTTTACCCCACCTTTCTGGATTCTGACCTCTGCCTGACCTGACCCTGAGCCTGCCTGCGGTCCTGTACCTTTACCCCACCTTTCTGGATTCTGACCTCTGCCTGACCTGACCCTGAGCCTGCCTGCGGTCCTGTACCTTTGCCCCACCTTTCTGGTTTCTGACCTCTGCCTGACCTGACCCTGAGCGTGCCTGCGGTCCTGTACCTTTACCCCACCTTTCTGGATTCTGACCTCTGCCTGACCTGACCCTGAGCCTGCCTGCGGTCCTGTACCTTTGCCCCACCTTTCTGGATTCTGACCTCTGCCTGCCCTTGACCTGTCCTTTTGCCTGCCCCTGTTTGAGTAATAAACGTTGTTACTTCTACACTGTCTGCGCCTGGGTCTTACCTTAAACCTGATACACAGGGGGATTTCCAATGTATTGACTGAATATAACATTTATTCAAATTCATTATTGAATTGAGAGAGGTGAAATTGAATTGGTCTAAACTTCGCTCCACACACAAAAGACACATTATGCAGAAATAATTATAAAGTGTAAAGAAACATAATACATGTTTCAATTAGATAAGGATCACAGTGATCTCTGATTAATGTCTACTATCAAAGCCCAAATATGCAAAGTGCATAATACGAGGTCGGTTTGGAGCATTTGTAGCTGGGAGATTGACTGTAAGCCAGCGGTGGTTGGCCTATGATCTGGAAGAGGGCAAGGCTTCACTACAGTTGTCCTGCCCGGAGGGTCAATGTCATGCCACGAAATGACTTTGTGTTGAACGATGAGACCGACAGACCCTATATACAGTTGAAGTCGGAGGTTTACATATGCTTAGGTCGGAGTCATTAAAACTCGTTTTTCAACCACTTCATGTTAACAAACTATAGTTTTGGCAAGTCGGTTAGGACATCTACTTTGTGCATGACACAAGTCATTTTTCCAACAATTGTTTACAGACAGATTATTTCACTTATAATTCACTGCATCACAATTCCAGTGGGTCAGAAGTTTACATACACTAAGTTGACTGTGCCTTTAAACAGCTTGGAAAGTTCCAGGTAAGGATGTAATTTCTTCAGAAGCTTCTGATAGGCTAATTGACATAATTTGAGTCAATTGACATAATTTGAGTCAATTGGAGGTGTACCTGTGGATGTATTTCAAGGCCTACCTTCAAACTCAGTGCCTCTTTGCTTGACATCATGGGAAAATCAAAAGAAATCAGCCAAGACCTCAGAAAAAAAATTGTAGACCTCCACAAGCAATTTCCAAACGCCTGAAGGTACCCCGTTCATCTGTACAAACAATAGTACGCAAGTATAAACACCATGGGACCACACATCCGGCATACCGCTCAGGAAGGAGACGCGTTCTGTCTCCTAGAGATGAACGTACTTTGGTGCGAAAAGTGCAAATCAATCCCAGAACAACAGTAAAGGACCTTGTGAAGATGCTAGAGGAAACAGGTACAAAAGTATCTATATCCACAGTAAAACGAGTCCTATATCGACATAACCTGAAAGGCTGGTCTGGTCTGAACTGTTTGGCAATAATGACCATCGCCGAAGAACACCATCCCAACCATGAAGCACGGGGGTGGCAGCATCATGTTGTCGGGGTGCTTTGCTGCAGGAGGGACTGGTGCACTTCACAAAGTAGATGGCTTCATGAGGAAGGAAAATTATGTGGATATTTTGAAGCAACATCAAGACATCAGTCAGGAAGTTGAAGCTTGGTCGCAAACGGGTCTTCCAAATGGACAATGACCCCAAGCATACTTCCAAAGCATACTTCCAACGGCAAAATGGCTTAAGGACAACAAAGTCAAGTATTGGAGTGGCCATCAAAGCCCTGACCTCAATCCCATCGAAAATGTGTGGGCAGAACTGAAAAAGCGTGTGAGCAAGGAGGCCTACAAACCTGACTCAGTTACACCAGCTCTGTCAGGAGGAATGGGCCAAAATTCACCCAGCGTTTGACCCAAGTTAAACAATTTAAAGGCAATGCTACCAAATACTAATTGAGTGTATGTAAACTTCTGACCCACTGGGAATGTAATGAAAGTAATAAAAGCTTAAATAAATAATTCTCTCAACTATCATTCTAACATTTCACATTCTTAAAATAAAGTGGTGATCCTAACTGACCTAAAACAGGGAATTTTTTACTAGGATTAAATGTCAGGAATTGTGAAAAACTGAGTTTAAATGTATTTGGCTAAGGTGTATGTAAACTTCCGACTTCAACTCGCGTGACAGTCACTTTCAGTTCCTACCAAGCCTGCCTACTGTCATCAGCTTTAGGGGAAACATTTATTTTTTAAAGTGACAGAGCTTGGTTAGGGAGAAATTCCCTCTCTGTTTTAGTGGGATATAATAGATGACCTACATAAATCTAATCCTGATGATTCAGTATGTTAGTGGATGTGTTCAGCAGTGCTATGTCAGCTTCCTAAACCTCCAGGCATATGAACGCAGCGGTGGCAGATTGTTTATATTCAAACTACAGAATGCCTGACCTAAAATGACTGCTAGTAAGTAAATAGAGGGGCAGGGTTGATTTATTTTAAAACGCTTAAAAGTAAAAAATACTCCAAATGTAATCTGTTAGTTAGATGTAAAATAGTTTGAGTTCTCACAGTGACGATGGTACATAGATATGATATGAAGCAACAATATAACGTTGCCTGCAGGGCAGAGAAAGCTAGCTACTGCATGTCAGATGTGTAAGGTAAAGGTGTCCGCATGCTTCCCAGCCGAAACGGGCGAGTTGGTGGATATATTATGATGACATTTTGCTACGTTTTTGTTTGTTTTGGACTTCGGTAAGTTTTTTTTTTGGCTGTTCGGGCACACACATTTTTTCTTGAGGCAAGCCGAAGTTGGTAGACGAAGTCTATGCCCCTTCGTTGGTGATTGGTCAACAGTTGGGATTCTTCAATAAAGTCTAGTCATTCAATGAGAGATGGCTCGTTTTCATGCGCATTTATTCACTGAGAAATAATGCACCAAACATCTTAGTTAGATGTCAAATTGAATGACAGATTTCTTGAGATATCAAAATCGGACTATTTTGAGGATACTGGCTATGGCATCTCAAACTATAAAAACAGTACTATTGCTAATTTTTCAAGCAAAGGTTTTTTGAAGGGTGTATGCGACCACACTCGTTCAGCCAAACTGAAGCACGCTGGCGCCTTTATTCAATGGGTAATTCAGAGAGTCACACAATACCAGTGGTGTCTATTCATGGACGCCAAGGGAAGTCAGGCTTCCCCAAAATAACAATAATAACATCAATTATTTTATCTTTCGTCTCTCTGTGTTTCATAATATTCCTTCAATTCACAAGAGGCTGAATGTATCTCGCAGGAGAAAGCAACTGAGCGAGTGAAACACCACCCCTCTGTCTCTCTACGTGTAAGCCATCTATCTGATACTGTACGGTCCAAACGAGTATGACTTTGTTGCCGCGTGTGTCGTGGAAATACTTCTTAAAAATATCTCTTAGACACCGGAGCATGTGAATTCAATTTAGACTTTATTACAAAGTAACAAGCCAAGCCTGTCCATGGAGCAAACTGCCGGTCCCAGAATCAGAGATCTCTTTACATACAGTTTCGGTATGACACAACATACATAGTCACTCATCTTCATGTATATCATCCACATCTTTTGGTATTCTACACTATTGTTCCCTATTCTTACTTCTAGTCTGTCTACGTCCATCTTTCCTTGGTTTCTCCTCCCCTTCTTGGCACATATTCCAGGGAATAGATTATATTGGTGGCGTAAATGATACAAAAAAGTATACAGACGTACAAATATTGCAGGTGCATGTCCAAGGGCATCCACAGGACTATGCAACTGCCTCCCTCAATCCCACACTGACCCTGACCCTGACACACACACACACACACACACACACACACACAAACACACACACACACACACACACACACACACACACACGCCTCCCTCCAAGCCCACATTGATTGTGCTCACCACTCTGAGACACACAACACATGCACCGGAAAATCCCCCATACCTGTAACATTGAATGCAAGTGAAGCCAGCGAGCATTTGGCCTCCCTTGACAAAAAAAAATGATAACAAATTTGACAATCAGCTTTGAGCTAAACTGAGTGAGCTCAACTGTGAATGGTCCTGGCAACAACAACAAAAAAAGCTTGGATTTGGCGTCTCTCCTATCAAATCGCTTGGAGGGCATTAAGAGAAAATCGGCCCATTCCTAAATTAGCGATGGATGGAGTTAGGGATTTGGACTTGTGGTTTTACTTAATTATCCATACTGGCCAATAATTATAACGGCAATTTTGATCCAACCACATTGTTATGACCGTGGCCTGAGAGGATGGAAGTTCAATATTTACAGTAGCTAGATGTAGAAGGCTAATGTTAACTAGCTAACATTGCTCATGAATGGAAGTTGGGCTAGCGAGCAAGCATTTTAGCCAGTCTAGGACAACAAAAAATAAGTGTATACTGTATGACAGTGTGATAGACTGTTTCATCAACATGAGAGGAGGATGCTATTGGCGTTTCTCTACGAGTAGGGTGAGTCAGCATATTTTTCTACTTGCACGCACGCACGCACGCACACACACACACACACAATCAGAGATCAGAACCATGGACAGCCAAGTCATATCTAGCTGATGTTGATTGGACTAAATTGTTTTTGGTATCTTTTAGTTGTCACTGTATTAGACTAAGCAGAGGAGATTTGAGGATGTTGAAATGTTGAAGTTGAAATGGTGCTGGAATAGTGGAGGCAGCTCCTGTTTTCTTTGCGACTTGCGGTAAATCTCTGTGGTTCTAAATCAATAGTTGTTTAGCGGTCCGAAAATGTCAGAAACATTAACTTGCTTAACCATGTTGATGGTCATGTAACTGTTTGTTACATGCAACATGCGTTGTGGACAGAGGTTGCTGTCCAGTTTTGTGATTGAATTTATTCTGCCACTGTCTTCTTATTGTCTTGGCCTGTCACGGTCGCAAGGCATATCAATTAACAGCAAACAACGCAATTATTACAACACATACAGATTTTACCCAAGCATCGCTACTGCACAATACAAACATATTGTCACATAGTCTCCATCCATTTCAAGTAGAGGACCTGACGATTATCCAGTACCACAGACTATTATGGGAAGTGGTGGTGCTGTAATATTTCCATTAGAAAACTCCTTTGAGACAGCAAATCAGCCACAGCAGGTCTGAGCTGAGTGGGCTGGATGACAACGAGGACACAAACAGCCCACAATGGCAGCCATGCAGTTTTTCTCCTCCAGTCCCGTTTGCGCTGAGCCTCTCTGGGGATTGTCGCTGGTGACAAAGTAAGCTTGTCATTGTAATAGAAGAGACAAAGTGGTCACATAAGACAAGCTTGCTGCTTAGTCATTTTTATTGTTTCAATCTCTTGATTGCCTAGTGCTGTGGTGTCTTGCTCAGTTTTGATCATTTTGTAGAAAATGTTGCTGCCATTCAAATACCACTAAACAACACAGAATGAATGTAAGGTATCATATTCAAATCAATCTGCATTGAAAAAGTTATAATATGAAAGCCTGTTCAAATCCAGGAAGGAAATGACTTGGTCAGATCACAGAGTACACAATGATAGATTGACAGATTTCCCTATCAAATTGCCCTGATCTCCGAGGCACGTGAATGCAACAGAGCCCACACAGCAGGCCCAACCGACCCAGTCCTAGCCAAAGCCCAGGTCCATGTGGCCCACCCTGGAGCTGAGCAGCACGGCCACCTGGGTACTTCCCCGCCTGTTTGGCGTTCGTAAACAGCAGGCCCACAGGGGGGATTCTTTTCACCCTGCTTGCCCTTCACGCCACTTTCTGGACTCGTATGAAATAATGAGCTATTTGTATGATCTTGCCTTTTTCTTATATATATATATATGTTTCCCATTCCACTGTTTAGTGTGCCTTTTAACTACTCCAGTAAATAGACATTAAAGCCTTCAGGGTAGCCAATTACACACCTTGGAAGAATTAAGAAACTGTTTTGTTTTGTGCTGGAGAGAGTAAATAGCTGTGTAATCACACACACACACGGTCTGAATGTAAAACTCTGCATCTACTTGATAAACATTCTGTAATCCTTTTTAGAACATGCCCTAAATTCTCTTGTTTTTTGAAGTTTCAAATACAATTAAATTCTCTTTTTTGGAACTGCATGTAGATAAACAACGCAGTAAAAGTGAAGATCATTTGTGTATCTGATCTGGACATGTATATAAAAATATTACTACTCTACTATTTATAACAGTCAAGAAAAGTATGGGAAGCATTCCTAAATGCTGAAACTACTAACATAGCAGCCTGAATCCATGTGAATGCAAAAGCAGTTTATCATTGAGGACTTTCTTTGAGGAGTCAATTGTTAAAGAAAAAAGAACAGTCAGATTGCTAACTGATATACTTTCAAAGGGTATTTTCATGAGTAACAAAAAAGGGAAGTTTAATGTAGTAAGACAATGTGAAGATTAGACTATTGATCATGTTTCAGTTGTACTTTTCTATCTTCGCAATGTCTACATCCCTACTATACATTCCTAGAACATTCTCACGTGGTGTGAGCAGACCGGTACAATGTGCTTAGATCTTCAATTCACACGGTGGGAGCTCTGACCACCGACACTTTCAGCGACACATAACTTTGAAAGCCGCGGCCCACCCAGCGTTCCCCAGCCCTCACTCCACCCTTTCCCGGGGGCATGTGTCTGTGCAATGATAAAGTTGAGCTTCTCTCCAACCACAGAGAACTGGAATAATCTGGTTTGAACTGAACTGCACTGGGTTAGAGCTTTCCCTCTCTCTCGCTTACAAGCGGATGGATATCTGAGGCTGACATCAGGCTGCGGCTGGCGGTATCTTCCTCCTACCCGCCTGCTGCGGTACTGGGGTTTCACTACTGTAACCTAGCAGCCCCATGTGGCCTCCTCGGCTCCCATGACTACAGACAACCAGACACATCAGAGAGACAGTTAGAGAGAGAGAGAGATACACAGAGAGAGAGAGATACAGTCACAGAGCGAGAGAGATACAGACACAGACAGAGAAAGAGACAGACACAGAGCGAGAGAGATATGCAGACAGAGAGCGAGAGAGATAGAGACAGTGAGATACAGACAGAGAGCGAGCGAGACAGAGATAAAGACAGAGTGAGAATGAAAAGAGGAAGAGAAGGAGGAGGACTGAGGGGTGGGGGGTGTAAAGATAGAGGGAGTAAGGCAGGAGGGGAGGGGGTAAAGAGAGAAGTAGAGAAAGAAAGCGAGACAACAGAGGAAGGGAGAGGTAGAGAAAGATAAAGGGAGATGCGTGTGGGGAGGTGGCAGCTACAGTCTGTTGCAGGCCATGCCCTTGCTTGTGTAACAGCTATACTGTTCTGCTATGTGTCATGTTCTCTTGGGCAGAATGGATTGGATTTAGATTTCCCCACCGGTGCTATAACAGATGGTCGGTCTTCTCGGCTGAAAGTCTCGCCAATATATCGTTGTACCAAAAATGTATTTGTTTGTATGTTTTCTGTTATCTGTCTTTATAAAGTATGTGGCTATACTGTATATAAAAAAGACTTAATAACAAAGTTGCATTTCTTTCTATAAACCTTTGAGAGGTAAAATAAAGCATCCACTCACCCTGTCCGTTGGAGTAGTAGATCCACTTCTCCTTGGTCTGTGTCGGGGGGCAGGTCTTCTTCTGGATAGCTTTCTCAATGATGCTGCTGGGGTCCTGAACCGGTCCCTTCTTCAGCACTCTGGAGCTCCTCTTCACGCTGCACACCACGATCACCACCAGCACCAGCAGCAGCAGCAGCACAATCATCCAGGGCAAGTGCTCGTTGATGTCAAAGTGTGTATGAGTGCTGGGCCTGGGGGAGCCCCTTCGCGTGGGCCTGTACCCTGATCTTTGCACACCCTGACCTACCCCTACCTCCGATCCGTCCTCTATGCCGTCCATGGCCCGCTTGTTGGCTGCTGGGTGGGTGCGGTGGTGCTCACTGGGCACAGAGTGCTTGAGGTGTGGTGGAGTCTGTGTGGGGTCCTGGGCTCCGGCAGTAGTGGCCAGGTTCAGCACCTCTCCATCTTTGGGGCTGGCCTCGTAGGAGCCTGCTGCGGTGGAGTCCTGGCTGTTGCCGGAGCTGGGTAGAGTCCCCGTGGTACTCAGTAAGAGCTCTAAGACCTCAGAACCTGCTGTCAGGATGAAGGCATCTAACCCACAGACACACGACCACAAATAGAAAGGGAGAGAGAGAAAGGGAGAGGAGAAAGAGCGACATATAGGGGGAGGGAGATGCGGAGGAAGATAATAAAATTTAGTCAAAATTGTACAACTTTAATCCCACAGGCAATCTGCTGGACAGCCGAGGAGGGGGAGGGCCACGCCCTGGCCAGACCCCAGCAGTGCTCTCCAATCTAATGTGACACAAGAAGAGCACTAGATTGATACTTCTACAGCCACCGCATTTATACAGTACTCTACTAAAGATCGAGTGAATTCCATTACAGCTCCAGTCTCAGCAGGGGATGAATGGGAAATTGATTTTGAGTTGAATAGAGGTCAACAAAATATGCCTGAACACATTCACGTCACTGTTAGTCAATTGACATTGAACTAGATTGACCATGATAAATTACTATTGCAGGTACAAACGTTGAAGCTACACTGCCTCTATAGGCTAGTGTTAAAACCAAAACAACCAATAAATAGGGGAGTTGTGTTAACTGCCACTGAACCAGAATCAATATACTGTAAAAATTCCCTTACCCTGAGCTGGAATACCCCTGTCTACGACTACAGTATTAAACAGATTAGCATTTCATTATGGCATCCTATAGGGGGATGCATTTGGGATTGGCACCTGGATCACAGGTTATCACTGTGCACAGGTAATTCAGAAGCAAGCTGTGTTACCAGCATCACCATCTCAACTACACTGATTTCAGTTCTTCACTGCATGGGGACACACTGTCCTGTCTTTGCGAATTTTGTGCAACAACCTCCTTCCCCTTCCCCTCTCATTGATACAGACACAGTTGAGACTGAGGCATTGCGATCTCTGTAATACGTGTGGAAGTGGAACACCACCTTCAGCTATTCTCACTGGACGAAGGTGCAACTTAGGTGAGAGGCTATTTATCTACACACAAGACAAACAGCAGTGGCATTAATGGTCTGTTACGGTAGGTTGAAAGGGTGAAAAACTACTGACTAAACTGTGGACTAAAGCACCAGCAGAAGAAAACATGTAAGAGAGACTTATACAGTCCTGTGGCTGGAAATACTGTAGCTGCTTCCTTAAGTTCCAGACGCCATAGGTTTATTTTGACAGTCTCAAATGTCTATCAACTTGTAAACCATCAGCAACAACAACTAAATAGTTAGTTAGTCTCTGAGAACTACACTACTATTCAAAAGTTTGTGGTCACATAGAAATGTCCTTGTTTTCAAAGAAAACATACATGACATGAGTTGCAAAATGAATAGGAAATATAGTCAAGATGTTGACAAGGTTATAAATGATGATTTTTAATTGAAATAATAATAATGTCCTTCAAACTTTGCTTTCGTCAAAGAATCCTCCATTTGCAGCAATTAAAGCCTTGCAGACCTTTGGCATTCTAGTTGTCAATTTGTTGAGGTAATCTGAAGAGATTTCACCCCATGCTTCCTGAAGCACCTCCCACAAGTTGGATTGGCTTGATGGGCACTTCTTACGTACCATATGGTCAAGCTGCTCCCACAACAGCTCAATAGGGTTGAGATCCAGTGACTGTGCTGGCCACTCCATTATAGACAGAATACCAGCTGACAGCTTCTTCCCTAAATAGTTATTGCATAGTTTGGAGCTGTGCTTTGGGTCATTGTCCTGTTGTAGGAGGAAATTGGCTCCAATTAAGCTAGGTATGGCATGGCGTTGCAACATGGAGTGATAGCATTCATTCTTCAAGATGCCTTCTACCCTGTACAAATCTCCCACTTTACCACCACCAAAGCACCCCCAGACCAACACATTGCCTCCACTATGCTTGACAGATGGCGTCAAGCCCTCCCTCCACCATATTTACATTTTTTCTGCGTCTCACGATGTTCTTGTTTGTCATCTGAACACCTCCAACGTAGATTAGTCTGTCCATAACACTTTTTTCCAATCTTCCTGTGTCCAGTGTCTATGTTATTTTGCCCATCTTAATCTTTTATTTTTATTGGTCAGTCTGAGATATGGCTTTTTCTTTGCAACTCTGGAGTCGCCTCTTCACTAATGACGTTGAGACTGGTGTTTTGCGGGTACTATTTAATCAAGCTGACAGTTGAGGACTTGTGAGGCATCGGTTTCTCAAACTAGACACTCTAATGTGCTTGTCCTCTTGCTCATTTGTGCACCGGGGCCTCCCACTCCTCTTTCTATTCTGGTTAGAGACAGTTTGCGCTGTTCTGTGAAGGGAGTGGTACACAGCGTTGTACGATATCTTCAGTTTCTTGGCAGTTTCTCACATGGAATAGCCTTCATTTCTCAGAACAAGAATAGATAGATGAATTTCAGAAGAAAGTCTTTGTTTCTGGCAATTTTCAACCTGTAATCAAACACACAAATGCTTATGCTCTAGATACTCAACTAGTCCAAAGAAGGCCAGTTGTATTACTTCTTTAATCATTACAATAGTTTTCAGCTGTGCTAACATAACTGCAAAAGGATTTTCTAATGATCAATTAGCCATTTAAAATGATAGATTTGGATTTGCTAGCACAACGTGCCATTGGAACACAGGAGTGATGGTTTCTGATAAATGGGACTCTGGCCCCCTATGTAGATATTCCATTACAAATCAGCCGTACCCAGCTACAATAGTCATTTACAACATTAACAATGTCTACACTGTATTTCTGATCAATTTGATGTTATTTTAATGGACAAAAAATGTGCTTTTCTTTCAAAAACAAGGACATTTCCAAGTGACCCCAAACTTTTGAACCGTAGTGTATGTTTCCATAGTAACATTTTCAATGAGTAACTACTTTTGGGAATGAGTAGTGTCTTCTCTGACCCCCAAAAAACTGTTTAACATTTTTCACATAGTATGTGACTCACCACCTGGATTCGGTCTTACAGTGTGTAGCAAAATCTGAAATTTTGTTTTTTACATTGGATAAAAGTAGAGACTCAGAGCTACAAAGGGACAATGGGAAAGTAATTCTGCATTGAAAGTTGATCAACTTGTAAACTCACTTTTGAGAAAATGGCCTTTGAGTGTTTTGGTATCTAGTGAAGAGCTCTTCTTTGTCTACACCCATTCAGCATCGTTCACACCTTCTTAAGCTTTAGCCCCACCCATCTCGCTTCGCTCTCGGAGCACACACTTGACGCTCTGGCCGATGATTTGTTTACCTCTGGATAACATGAAAACAGCCTAACCAGCTCTGCTGGCAAGAATTTCATTACACTTTTTGGCAGACTTTTCCTGACACTGGCCATATTCAACGTGTGTTGTACACACATCACGTAAAGTTAGCTAACGAACCAGCCAGCTAACGTTAGCTAGTTAAACAACAATGAACAGTTCCAACAATGCCACAGTGCTGGGAGCTAACCAACAAGGTTCAATGTTAGCTAGCTAACAATAGGCTTTAACTAGAAAAGCAAACGAGAAACAGCTCTGGAATACAAATAATTATGTCAGCTAGGGAGCGAGCCAGCTAAAGTTAGCCAGCTAGCTAACACTAATGTTAGCTAGCTAGCTAAGACATATACAGTGGGGCAAAAAAAAGATTAGTCAACCACCAATTGTGCAAGACCTCTCACTTAAAAAGATGAGAGAGGCCTGTAATTTTCATCATAGGTACACTTCAACTATGACAGACAAAATGAGAAAAAAAATCCAGAAAATCACATTGTAGGATTTTTAATGATTTTATTTGCAAATTATGGTGGAAAATAAGTATTTGGTCAATAACAAAAGTTTATCTCAATACTTTGTTATATACATTTTGTTGGCAATGACAGAGGTCAAACGTATTCTGTAAGTCTTCACAAGGTTTTCACACACTGTTGCTGGTATTTTGGCCCATTCCTCCATGCAGATCTCCTCTAGAGCAGTGATGTTTTGGGGCTGTTGCTGGGCAACACGGACTTTCAACTCCCTCCAAAGATTTTCTATGGGGTTGAGATCTGGAGACTGGCTAGGCCACTCCAGGACATTGAAATGCTTCTTACGAAGCCACTCCTTCGTTGCCCGGGCGGTGTTTTTGGGATCATTGTCATGCTGAGAGACCCAGCCACGTTTCATCTTCAATGCCCTTGCTGATGGAAGGAGGTTTTCACTCAAAATCTCACAATACATGGCCCCATTCATTCTTTCCTTTACACGGATCAGTCGTCCTGGTCCCTCTGCAGAAAAACAGCCCCAAAGCATGATGTTTCCACCCCCATGCTTCACAGTAGGTATGGTGTTCTTTGGATGCAACTCAGCATTCTTTATCCTCCAAACACGACAAGTTGAGTTTTTACCAAAAAGTTATATTTTGGTTTCATCTGACCATATGACATTCTCCCAATCTTCTTCTGGATCATCCAAATGCTCTCTAGCAAACTTCAGATGGGCCTGGACATGTACTGGCTTAAGCAGGGGGACACGTCTGGCACTGCAGGATTTGAGTCCCTGGCGGCGTAGTGTGTTACTGATGGTAGGCTTTGTTACTTTGGTCCCAGCTCTCTGCAGGTCATTCACTAGGTCCCCCCGTGTGGTTCTGGGATTTTTGCTCACCGTTCTTGTGATCATTTTGACCCCACGGGGTGAGATCTTGCGTGGAGCCCCAGATCGAGGAAGATTATCAGTGGTCTTGTATCTTCCATTTTCTAATAATTGCTCCCACAGTTGATTTCTTCAAACCAAGCTGCTTACCTATTGCAGATTCAGTCTTCCCAGCCTGGTGCAGGTCTACAATTTTGTTTCTGGTGTCATTTGACAGCTCTTTGGTCTTGGCCATAGTGGAGTTTTGAGTGTGACTGTTTGAGGTTGTGGACAGGTGTCTTTTATACTGATAAGTTCAAACAGGTGCCATTAATACAAAGTGTATATAACAAAGTATTGAGATAAACTTTTGTTATTGACCAAATACTTATTTTCCACCTTAATTTGCAAATAAATTCATTAAAAATCCTACAATGTGATTTTCTGGATTTTTTTTCTCATTTTGTCTGTCATAGTTGAAGTGTACCTATGATGAAAATTACAGACCTCTCTCATCTTTTTAAGTGGGAGAACTTGCACAATTGGTGGCTGACTAAATACTTTTTTGCCCCACTGTAGTCTATATTATAGACAACCTAATATTTGGTTAGTAGAAAAAAAGAGTAACGTTTCACTTCAATGCTTATATGTGTTTCCGATGAGAAACCTTTGTGATATTTTTCAACATGACCTTTTAGGCTACATAACACTTGGCTGTTGGGAAGAAAAAACAACAGCCACTACAAAGGAACCTATCTCTCTGTTGAATGTATAGCCTTAATGGCTTCCCCTGGTCTTCCTAAGCGTGTGATGTGTCTAAGTAAAAGGGCAGCCGTTTACCCAGTTTATTCCACTTTCCCCTCGATAAGCAATTACAGAACAAATGTACAGACATGACCTTTGTGGACAAGAGTGAGAACAAGCAAGTGAAGAGTTTGGGATTGAATGGAAACAACAACATGTTTTCCACCAAAGCAGTGTTGTCTGTGACAAGATCAAACATGTCACTTTATCACTGTACAGTACCTGTTGGCCAGGTCAATGTTTGATATGACTGACTACATAGGGAGAATAACAACCATGTGGGGACATTTTGTTGAGGAACACAAGCCTGTTCTACAGTCTGGGCTTCCCCTTGAGTTTCTACATGAAACAACCCACTTGAGGCGATGTCTAGAGTGATACTCAAATTCCTTACCTTTGTGTACTGGGCCAGCTGAGGAATAGGAGGGCTCCTGGATGAAGGCAGACTGTGCAGGTCCCGGGAGGGTGGGGGAGTTGGGAGAAGCAGGTCCACAGATGTTGTCTGTCTCTCTGGTGCCTATTGTCAGTAGGGGCAGACCCTGGGCCAGACAGTCTGTGTGTGTCCTGCACCTCAATACACTGGAAACCACATCCGAGAAGCTCCCTCGCGCGCACACCTTACAGCTCACATCCTCCACCTCGCTGCCCCTTTTCTTCACCCCTGAGCCCACAGGGCACAGGAAGTGGGGAGTGCAGGTGTCCCCCTTGGCGAAGGTGTCCGGGGGGCAGTTGCAGACCCGGTCCATGGTGGCCGTGCAGGGGAACTTCTCAATGAGGGGGGCGCGGCAGGGCCTCCTGCAGCGGTGGCATTGCTGAACCCCGTTCTCTCCGCGCGTGAATGTGCCCTCGCCACAGCGGCTGCACTCCCTCACGTTGGTCTGGTTGCAGTGCCTGGACACGAAAGTTCCTGCGGGGCACTTGTCACAGACCAGTTGACTGCCCGTGCTTTGGTCTGTGTGGTAGTAGTGGCGGGCAGACAGGGCCACTATCTCAGTGCCAGGGCTGGGTGTCAGAGGCTGGCTAGAGGCCTCACCAACCACACTGTACAGTAGCTGAGAACAGAAAGAAATGACAACAGAGACAGTGTTGAGCTTAGACACTGTACTGCCGAAAAGATGGCAACACATAGAGTCGCAGGTAGAGACCCAGGCCGCAGCTCATTTACCAAATAAATGGATGTGTGAAGTCACCCCTAGAAACCCCCAAACTCTCTGTAGTTAAAGGACAGTGAGTCAGAAACATTTGCAGTGAGTCAACACATTCTCAACCCTAACATGCTGACCAGGCCGGATACGTCGCGTGCACAAGCGTCGCAAAATAAATGTAGAAATCCATGTTATTCAAGTATTGCACCCACACTGCTCACGCTCGCCAACGAGTGTCTGCGATGCAGGGCTAAAATATAACTCCTTTCTATTTCTGACGCAGATCACGTTGAAAGTCCTGCCTCTCCCATCTCCTCATTGGTTCATAGAAGCAGGTACCCACGTGCCACCTCCTCATTGGTTATACCCACGTGGGTGGTTGAAAGACGAACTGTTGCCGGTCTTGGTGGTAATAATATGAAAGTTTAGATGCCGATCACCGTATAAGTTCAATGATGAAAAAGTCTGGAAGGAGGAGAGATGACTAGAAACGATCCGGTTGGACGTTTTATGTGTGGATTAATTGTCAGAGTAGAGGACCTTGTGCATTTCAGGTAAAATAACAACTCAATGTTTATATCCCAGGACAAATTAGCTAGCAACAGCAAGCTAGCTAAATAGGACAAAATTAGCTAGCAAGTGCAAGCTAACTAGCTAAATTACCATACATGTTTAATGCTTTTCAAACTGTCCCCAAATTAATGTAACTGGTTCAGAGTTTGTTTTGATATTTTAACCTGCGTGTCGTGATCGCGTTTGGTGTAGGGGGACAAAATAAATGTATGCACGATAGCGCATCTGCGCAGCCAGTTTGAGTTCTGTGTAATGCTAAGCCACCTACAGGCTTTCTCACTTACTGCAATGTGACAGAGGATAGGTCATGTGTCATGCTCTAACGATGCCACCACTATGGAGTACTCCGAGTCAATATTCACGTAATAATAAGAAATTCTCCTACGACTACAACTTCATTGTCGATTTTTTGTTATACAGAAATAACAAAAAATGCAAAAAAGCTGCTGTTGTGGTCAATGTACATGTAACCAGGTCAAAAATCCCAACCCTATGGTTCGTAATTCTCCCATGTAGGGGAATACAGACTGCAAGAAGAGCCCTGTGGCTTTAGGATATTTGGCGTGGGAAATGTGGGGACCTGGTGTTGAAGGAGGCTACACGTAGCTATGTGTTTGGAAAACATTTCGTCACAGGTAAGACATTTAACTTGTTATACTAGTATAGTCCATTTGTACCTCCACTCACCACTTGTAGCTGTATAGTCCGTTTGTTTGTGTTGTTGGTCTTGACTAGCTTAATTAATGTTCCGGTCCGTAGCTAGCTAGCACTCACGTAACTGCTAGCACCGTCATAAAAAGGGCCATGAGTGAGGTAAGCCCTACAATATTACGTTTTCTATGCAGTGAGAATGCTCTGGAGAAGGCAATGTTGAAAAGTAATCTTTAAACATCTTGTACTTTTCTTAAATATAGTTTTGTAATACACTAAAACAAGTAGACAACAAGAAAATTGGGTTTGAAAAATGTCAAGTTTTTACTGTGGGTTAACCTATGTAACCACAGGTTGTTTTTCCCAGAGGCGGGCAGGTACGCGATGTTCTATCTAATACCGACTGGGACTATGGATAAGTATATTATGTCTACAATCAATATAATTCCATTAGTACTAATAGAATGTTAAGTTTTTCTGTTGTCATCAGTCTTTTGGTGTTGTTGCTACAACCTATAATAGTCCCAAAAAATGAATTTGAAATAACTTTGTAAAGAGACTAAATATATATCAGTCTATTTTTAATCAAGTCGAGCTCAACATGGTTGTATTTAGTTATTTTAATATTTACAGTGCATTCGGAAAGTATTCAGACACCTTTACTTTTTCCACATTTTGTTACGTTACAGCATTATTCGAACATGGATTAAATTGTTTTTTCCTCAACAATCTACACACAATACCACATTATGACAAAGTGAAAACATGTTCTTAGAAATGTTTCCAAATGTATTAAAAATAAAAACAAGAAATACATTATTTACATAAGTTTTCAGACCCTTTACTATGAGACACGAAATTGAGTTCAGGTGCATCCTGTTTCCATTGATCCACCTATGTTAAATTCAATTGATTGGACATGATTTGGAAAGGCAAAAACCTGTCTATAAAAGGTCCCACAGTTGACAGTGCATGTCAGAGCAAAAACCAAGCAATGGGGTCAAAGGAATTGTCCATAGAGCTCCGAGACAGGATTGTGTCGAGGCACAGATCTGGAGAAGGGTGCCAAAAAATGTCTGCATCATTGAAGGTCCCCAAGAACACAGTGGCCTCCATCATTCTTAAATAGAAAAAGTTGGGAAACACCAATACTCCCCCTAGAGCAGGCTGCCTGGCCAAACTGAGCAATCGGATGAGAAGGGCCTTGGTCAGTGAGGTGACCAAGAACCCGACGGTCACTCTGACAGAGCTCCAGAGTTCCTCTTTGGAAATGGGAGAACCTTCCAGAAGGACAACCATCTCTGCAGCACTCTATCAATCAGGCCTTTATGCTAGAGTGGCCAGATGGAAGCCACTCCTCGGTAAAAGGTACATGACAGCCTGCTTGGAGTTTGCCAAAAGGCACCTAAAGACTCTCAGACCATGAGAAACAAGATTCTCTGGTCTGATGAAACCAATATTGAACTCTTTGGCCTGACTGCAGAGCGCTCAGGACCTCAGACTGGGGTGAAGTTTGACCTTCCAATAGGACAACCACCCTAAGCACACAGCCAAGACAACGCAGGAGTGGCTTTGGGACAAGTCTCTGAATGTCCTTGAGTTGCCCAGCCAGAGCCCGGATTTGAACCCGATCTAACATCTATGGAGAGACCTAAAAATAGCTGTGCAGAGACGCTTCCCATCCAACCTGACAGAGTTTGAGAGGATCTGCAGAGAAGAATGGGAGAAACTCCTCAAATACAGGTGTTCCAAGCTTGTAGGGCCATACCCAAGAAGACTCAAGGTTGTAATCGCTGCCAAAGGTGCTTCAACAAAGTACTGAGTAAAGGGTCTGAATACTTATGTAAATGTAATATTTTCATTTTTTGGCAAACATTTTGAAAAAACAGTTTTTGCTTTGTCATTATGGGGTATTGTGTGTAGATTGATGAGGGGGGAAAACGATATAATCAATTTTAGAATAAGACTGTAACATAAGAAAATGTGGAGAAAGTCAAGGAGTCTGAATACTTTCTGAATTCACCGTATGGTAAGGACATCCATCCAAGGGACATGAAGATATGTTAGATTCTCAATAGCAAGCACTTGAAAATCCATTCAAATTACCGGTACCACAACTTGGCTGATGTTCTAAACAGCACATTGAGGAACTTCCTCAACTTGTTATCTGGTGAAAAAACAGAGTATCCAATGTTCTGTTGATGTGTGATGACCTTCTGTTTGACTTTCGCTGAAGGGAATTCTTTCAAGACCAGTAAACGCTGCCATTCTGAAGTGATTATGGCTTGAATGTGTTCCATGCCAGTGAAATGCCATCCGCATCCACAACAGCCCTCCTACAATCCTTTCACTGCATTTACAGTACATCCAGTCTAGCCCTAATGCATGTTTTATTTCCTCTTAAATGTGGAGCTGGCTGGGATGTGACAATTTTTTTTCTAAATTCTTTGGCCAGGGTGCCAATTTGTCACAGAAATATGATGTTGGAGGCAATAACCGCTGATAGGCAGGGAGAGCAAGGGAAGCTGCATCATCACTTTCTGTACATGCCCTGTTAAAAGTTGGGAGGCAAATCCAGAGTGCTTTTAATGGTTTACACACTGCAGTAGACCTCACAGAGAAATGAGAATGCCCTAATTCAGGCGTTTTCAAAGTCTGGGCCTCCCTTCAGAAACAACCATTTGTTGCGCAATTGCACCTAATCATGGGCACATTCCTTTACCCAGGCGTTGCTGACGCATGGCAGATCTTACCATGCCTGGATAGGTCATTTATGTATCAGCTAACCACATCAAGGTTGCGTTTCCTTGCTCAGACGTCGCATGAATTGACCAATGCCACACAATCTACTGTGCCGTCTACTGTGCCGAAGTGGACAGACTCCTTAGGGCCCCTGGTCTGTAAAGGGGAATTTGTCCAGTCATCAGCATAATTTGATGACTGTCTCCTCCAGTGCCTGACTTCAAATATGCATGGCATTGTTTTAGAAATGCAATTAAGACCAGGGTTTGTAGAGGTGGTTGCGTATCGCAGCACAGACGTTGCATGCATCAAATCAAATTTTATTTGTCACATACACATGGTTAGCAGATTTTAATGTGAGTGTAGCGAAATGCTTGTGCTTCTAGTTCCGACAATTCAGTAATAACCAACGAGTAATCCAACCTAACAATTCCACAACTACTACCTTATACACACAAGTGTAAAGGGATAAAGAATATGTACATAAAGATATATCAATGAGTGATGGTACAGAATGGCATAGGCAAGATGCAGTAGATGGTATCAAGTACAGTACAGTGGGGGACAAAAGTATTTAGTCAGCCACCAATTGTGCAAGTTCTCCCACTTAAAAAGATGAGAGAGGCCTGTAATGTTCATCATAGGTACACTTCAACTATGACAGACAATATTTGATGTGGTTAGCAGCTATCTGATAGTAAAATAAGTAAAAATATAAGTAAAATACCTAAAAAATAAGTAAAATACCTATCCAGGCGTTTTAAGATCTGGCCTGCGTCAGCAATGCCTGGGCAGAGCAACACGCCCCATGTGTTATAGCAATCTGGTGTCTGATGGCACAGTCAATGATGTGGCATGCAACCATTGGTTGCATCCTGTCGGGCTGTATCACCGCCTGGTACAGCAACTGCTCAACCCACAACCGTAAGGCTCTCCAGAGGGTAGTGAGGTCTGCACAACGCATCACCGGGGGCAGACTACCTGCCTTCCAGGACACCTAGACCACCCGATGTCACAGGAAGGCCATAAAGATCATCAAGGACAACAACCACCCGAGCCACTGCCTGTTCACCCCGCTATCATCCAGAAGGCGAGGTCAGTACAGGTGCATCAAAGCAGGGACCGAGAGATTGAAAAACAGCTTTTATCTCAAGGCCATCAGACTGTTAAACAGCCACCACTAACATTGAGTGGCTGCTTCCAACATACTGACTCAACTCCAGCTCACTTTAATAATGGAAATTGATGTCAAAAATGTACCACTAGCCACATTAAACAATGCTACTTAATATAATGTTTACATACCCTACATTACACATCTCATATGTACATGTATATACTGTACTCTATATCACTGCATCTACTGCATCTTGCCATCTTTATGTAATACATGTATCACTAGCCACTTTAAACTATGCCACTTTTATGTTTACATACCCTACATTACTCATCTCATATGTATATACAGTGGGGCAAAAAACTATTTAGTCAGCCACCAATTGTGCAAGTTCTCCCACTTAAAAAGATGAGGCCTGTAATTTTCATCATAGATACACTTCAACTATGACAGACAAAATGAGAAAAAAAAATCCATAAAATCACATTGTAGGATTTTTAATGAATTTATTTGCAAATTATGGAGGAAAATAAGTATTTGGTCAATAACAAAAGTGTATCTCAATACTTTGCTATATACCCTTTGTTGGCAATAACAGAGGTCAAACGTTTTCTGTACGTCTTCACAAGGTTTTCACACACTGTTGCTGGTATTTTGGCCCATTCCTCCATGCAGATCTCCTCTAGAGCAGTGATGTTTTGGGGCTGTTGCTGGGCAACATGGACTTTCAACTCCCTCCAAAGATGTTCTATGGGGTTGAAATCTGGAGACTGGCTAGGCCACTCCAGGACCTTGAAATGCTTCTTACGAAGCCACTCCTTCATTGCCCGGGCGGTGTGTTTGGGATCATTGTCATGCTGAAAAACCCAGCCACGTTTCATCTTCAATGCCCTTGTTGATGGAAGGAGGTTTTCACTCAAAATCTCACAATACATGGCCCCATTCATTCTTTCCTTTACACGGATCAGTCGTCCTGGTCCCTCTGCAGAAAAACAGCCCCAAAGCATGATCTTTCCACCCCCATGCTTCACAGTAGGTATGGTGTTCTTTGGATGCAACTCAGCATTCTTTGTCCTCCAAACACGACGAGTTGAGTTTTTACCAAAAAGTTATATTTTGGTTTCATCTGACCATATGACATTCTCCCAATCGTCTTCTGGATCATCCAAATGCTCTCTAGCAAACTTCAGACGGGCCTGGACATGTACTGGCTTAAGCAGGGGGACACGTCTGGCACTGCAGGATTTGAGTCCCTGGCGGCGTAGTTACTGATGGTAGGCTTTGTTATTTGGTCCCAGCTCTCTGCAGGTCATTCACTAGGTCCCCCCGTGTGGTTCTGGGATTTTTGCTCACCGTTCTTGTGATCATTTTGACCCCACGAGGTGAGATCTTGCGTGGAGCCCCAGATGGAGGGAGATTATCAGTGGTCTTGTATGTCTTCCATTTCCTAATAATTGCTCCCACAGTTGATTTCTTCAAACCAAGCTGCTTACCTATTTCAGTCTTCCCAGCCTGGTGCAGGTCTACAATTTTGTTTCTGGTGTCCTTTGAAAGCTCTTTGGTCTTGGCCATAGTGGAGTTTGGAGTGTGACTGTTTGAGGTTGTGGACAGGTGTCTTTTATACTGATAAGGACAGAGGAGCCTCTTAAAGAAGAAGTTACAGGTCTGTGAGAGCCAGAAATCTTGCTTGTTTGTAGGTGACCAAATACTTATTTTCCACCATAATTTGCAAATATATTCATTAAAAATCCTACAATGTGATTTTCCGGAATTGTTTTTCTCATTTTGTCTGTCATAGTTGAAGTGTACCTATGATGAAAATTACAGGACTCTCATCTTTTTAAGTGGGAGAACTTGCACAATTGGTGGCTGACTAAATAGTTTTTTGCCCCACTGTATATACATATGAGATGAGTAATGTAGGGTATGTAAACATAAAAGTGGCATAGTTTAAAGTGGCTAGTGATACATGTATTACATAAAGATGGCAAGATGCAGTAGATGCAGTGATATAGAGTACAGTATATACATGTACATATGAGATGTGTAATGTAGGGTATGTAAACATTATATTAAGTAGCATTGTTTAATGTGGCTAGTGGTACATTTTTGACATCAATTTCCATTATTAAAGTGAGCTGGAGTTGAGTCAGTATGTTGGAAGCAGCCACTCAATGTTAGTGGTGGCTGTTTAACAGTCTGATGGCCTTGAGATAAAAGCTGTTTTTCAATCTCTCGGTCCCTGCTTTGATGCACCTGTACTGACCTCGCCTTCTGGATGATAGCGGGGTGAACAGGCAGTGGCTCGGGTGGTTGTTGTCCTTGATGATCTTTATGGCCTTCCTGTGACATCGGGTGGTCTAGGTGTCCTGGAGGGCAGGTAGTCTGCCCCCGGTGATGCGTTGTGCAGACCTCACTACCCTCTGGAGAGCCTTACGGTTGTGGGTTGAGCAGTTGCTGTACCAGGCGGTGATACAGCCCGACAGGATGCAACCAATGGTTGCATGCCACATCATTGACTGTGCCATCAGACACCAGATTGCTATAACACATGGGGCGTGTTGCTCTGCCCAGGCATTGCTGACGCAGGCCAGATCTTAAAACGCCTGGATAGGTATTTTACTTATTTTTTAGGTATTTTACTTATATTTTTACTTATTTTACTATCAGATAGCTGCTAACCACATCAAATATTGTCTGTCATAGTTGAAGTGTACCTATGATGAACATTACAGGCCTCTCTCATCTTTTTAAGTGGGAGAACTTGCACAATTGGTGGCTGACTAAATACTTTTGTCCCCCACTGTACTGTACTTGATACCATCTACTGCATCTTGCCTATGCCATTCTGTACCATCACTCATTCATATATCTTTATGTACATATTCTTTATCCCTTTACACTTGTGTGTATAAGGTAGTAGTTGTGGAATTGTTAGGTTGGATTACTCGTTGGTTATTACTGAATTGTCGGAACTAGAAGCACAAGCATTTCGCTACACTCACATTAAAATCTGCTAACCATGTGTATGTGACAAATAAAATTTGATTTGATGCATGCAACGTCTGTGCTGCGATACGCAACCACCTCTACAAACCCTGGTCTTAATTGCATTTCTAAAACAATGCCATGCATATTTGAAGTCAGGCTCTGGAGGAGACAGTCATCAAATTCTGCTGATGACTGGACAAATTCCCCTTTACAGACCAGGGGCCCTAAGGAGTCTGTCCACTTCCCAGGACTCATTACTAATCAGTAACAGTGGTCTCAGGACTACATTTTTTGTAGAATCTTCTGAGTTTCATTCGGTTATGTAAAATCATCATGTGAAAATCGACCCCTTGAGAAGGAAAGCACATTTGAAGATTATGGGTAATTAAGGGCAACATCATTACTCAAACCATCTAATTTTTAGCTGACACACTCTGCCTGTTGATGATGATCATGAGGAACAAAATGTTCCAGCTCCAGCCACATCACATATTTACCCAATAAAAAGCAAGTGTGCAACTGGTAATATTCAACATGTGACACAATGAAGGTACATTGGTTTGGTGGCCTGAACAGCGGTGTGTGTGTGTGCGTGTGCGAGAGGGAGAGCGTGCGAGGAAAGCGAGTGAATGTCCCTCCCTTCTAGCTCAGATAAGAGAGCAGGCTCGTGTCCCTGCATCTCCTGTTTGAAAAAACGCACTGCTGGCATCCTGTCAGGAGACTGCTGCTGTCGGAGAGAGACTGCCCATCAACACCACACCTCACCGCCTGTGAGTGGCCATGAATCACTGATAACTACCTCTATCACTCTGAATCTACCTCAAGCCTCTTCAGCATTTCATACCTGCCATGCAGGATACAAAAAGAAGGAGGATACATACTGTAGTATAATCTTGTTTGTAGATATCTATTCAATCGTATCCTCTAAATCTAATACATTTGATACATGATGGATAGGCTACACAGCTGTTGATAGGACATTATTAATACTGAAAAGAAAAGCTAAAACCATAGCATCACTAGTTCTGTGACTCATATGTTTCGAGCTGAACCCCAGGAGGTTAGTGATAGTGATATCAGGATGCTACCTCCCTGGCTGGAGGACAGAGGAAAGGATGGGCCAGCCCGTTTATGCCGTGTCACTGCAGTGCTGCTGCTGGTTGCAGGGCTGGTTCCTGGAGACAGCCAGACTCAGCAAAATCTGCACTGCCTGCCTGAACACTCTGTAATTCAACCTCCAACAACAACACGCCTGCCCCAAGACGCACACAACCCCTTTGTACAGGGCCTCTTTGCACATCATGCACCCAACAGTAACACAAAGAAAATGCTTAGGCGTTTGGGCAATGGTTTTCAATCAGCATGGTTCAGTGACATATTGAACCAGAACGAACCATCTATCGGTTTCAACAATTTCTCATCCTTACTGTGAGAGGATGATGTGATCCATCTTCACATTTTCTGCATGAGACATCTGTGACAAGATGGCACACCCAGATCCATAAGTATACTGTCAGTTATGTGCCTAAGGTCTAGGGGTCGAGTGCACATGATGACAACCCCTGTGATTGTGTGTGTGTATATGCCTGTCCACGTGTTAGGTAACACCTCAACATTTTGCCATACTGCATAGGCAAGCATATCTCTGAGCACACACAAAGGGAATGTGAAAGCATTCATCAGAAATCTTTCACTGAGAAATGGGAAATGGACAGACACACTGCCATTTGGCAGGTGTATTTATTTTATTTTAAATTTCCTGACATCTTAAAATAACCGCATATACAGTACATACATGTGCCGCAACATGCTGCATTCCAGTGTTGTTGTCAGAGCCTCTAGTATCATCCACAACATCTAGCTCACAGCCTAACTGTGCTGTTGTACATGGAAGATATGGATGTTTGCCACAACAGTGCAAAAGTAACTATGTGTGTATCTTGAACATCATTGAGATTTCCATAAGCCATTACAATAACAGATAACACACAACCAAACCAGCACCTGTTGCAACATCATCATGCAACTAAACTTAGAGGAAAAGTGAGTCTGTTAGGATGCAATCATGCCTCATTTATCACTGACAAAAGCCAGTGGAGCCTCCTCCTTCATGGGCCAGTGAAGAATATTCTTCCTAATGTCACAATGTACTGCCAACAACGCATCACAAACAACCAGTGGACTTCGCCTGAGAGAAGATGCACAGAGGGGCCCAAACACAGAACTGACTGACATGCATTGTAATATTTGAATGGAAAATATAATTTTGTTAAAATATCTGTTCCATGGTGATGCTAGGAGATAAGGACACCCCATTTACTGCTTAAATGTTAATCATTGATTGTAGTGGATGATGGACTACATTATCTGTAAAGAAGGTTAGATACCACCCTACTATCAGGATTTGGCCAGATAATACAAATAAATATATATTTTTTATAAATTGGTAAGTAAACATGCATAGATTTATATTTGGTATGTTCTCTCTGGCTGATATGTTGGTATAGTGCTCATATAAACATTGCCCTGCACTGTAAGTTCTGAGTCCATTCCGAAATGTCAATAAGGCCAAAATACATGGATCTATGTATAAATGAAAACATTACTTAAATATACATGTTAAATTGGATGGAGGCAGGGTGGGTCAACATCCACTACAGTATTTCAAATGTAGTCAATGTTTTCCCTATGTTTTTCTCCAGCATGGAGAAACAAAGCCTGAAGTCTTTGTATGTGAACCTGAAGTCTTTGTATGGGATGTTTTCAGTACATATATGATCTCATAGGGGTAGAGTCCCATGATAGCTGTTTGAATACAGGGCTTCTTAAGATGATATTATATATCATAAATATTTTACAGTAAATTAGTGTACAATGAATTCATGCTAGCTAATAACAAGAAATGATTACCATTTACAGGTAACCTGCAATATGATGCATATTTGTGCCATTCTCATTGGGCAAACAATAGTCATATTTGTGCTATTGTTCTCCATCCTTCCATTCTGTTCTGACAATAGATATGTTTTTATATATATATATATATATATATATATATATATATATATATATAGTAGCCTATTATATAAGATTACCTGTACAATACATGAATAATCAAAGTTAACAATATATTAACTTGACTAATTGCACATACCGGCAAGTTTAAATCGGGACAAACGCAAAAATAGGCGATGTCTCTTTAAATCGAGAACCTGCCGGGGAGTAACGTTACTCCTATAATAAGAATAAAATAATAGACAAAGGTGCCTTGTACTTACCGCCACAGACATACAGAGCACTGACATTTTCCAGTTCTGAGCAAATGTTTGGCTACTTCTCATCGCACAGGGTGGTACATCATTCCTGCATGAGCAGGACACATATTCTAGAAACACTACTGGCTATGAAGCAATACCAACAATCTACTGCTGGTGTTCCTTCAACCGGCAGTTTTTTATAGTCTGTATGGCGAGGGTGGACTAGCTTCAGATAGTATGAGATGAGAGATTGGTTCTGAAAGAATTGTATAATTCCCATAGCGATAATGGATAAGAAACTGAAATTCTGCCTCCTTTGGTCCAGGTTCCTGTGCGGTCTATGCAGCAAAGCCAGGGCGATGACTGAATAGGGCGGGTACTGGCGACAGACGTCACCAACGAAACTCGGTACTGGCGCTCCGCTCGCCCAAACCAAACGCAGTTGACTCGGTTTCCAGGAAGAAATTGCATTTACATTGGGAGACAAATGGAAATACAGTATGTCGGCTTCAAATGTCTGGTGTCCTTTACTTTCAAATACACCAGCATAAAAAATAACTCTGAGGCTCAAACTGAGGTTACATTTCATGTTGATGAAGCTATGTAGATTATAGGTAATACAATAGACAAATCTGAATGTATCTAACGTTAGCACAATGACTGGATGTCAATGGTAACAGCTGTTAAAGTATAGAGTTAGCAAGTCATAGTTAGCAAGTCATTGTGCTAACGATAGTTAGCAATTGAGCTAACACTAGTTAGCAACTTCAAACTGCAGGAAGAGACATACAAATGGTATCCACAAGTTCATCTGACTCTGGGGAAGTAAATAAAGGGTAAATTGCCAAAATCCCGAGGTATACCTTTAAATATGTCCAGTGGGCTTTAAAGGCCCAGTGCAGTCAAAAACGTGATATTTTCTGTGTTTTATATATATTTCCACACTGTGAGGTTGGAATAATGCTGTGAATTTGTGAAAATTATGATAATGCCCTTTTAGTGTAAGAGCTGTTTGAAAAGACCGCCTGAAATTTCAGCCTGTTTTGATGGGATGGAGTTTTGGCCTGCCTGATGACATCACCAGGCGGAAAATTAGTTAATAGACCAATAAGAAAGAGTTCCAAACCTCTCTGCCAATAACAGCTAGTTTTCAGTTTTCCCCTCCCTACACAGACCACTCTGTTGCTTGAGAAATTGCTCTTTGCTAATATGTTATGTTATTTTTACCATTTTAATTGAAAACACAGTAAGGTGCTTAATTGTTACCCATACATTATTTTAAATTGAGATAAAAAGAGCTGCATTGGACCTTTAACTCTGCCACCCCAAGCCCTATTTAAACTAGGGCAAATCACATACAATTTCCCTATGTTTTACTCCTTGCTCACAATGTCAAATAATGGACAATTAGTCCATTGTCGAGCACAGGTATGGGATGTTACCCTATTTTGGCATGCTGTTCTGTGATTTTTAAAAAGCTAAAAGATCCACTACCGAATGGTAGCCTTAACCCATACTTTCTGTTTTGTGATAGGGGATTTGCACATATTTTTGCATATCACACAAACAGTGGGATTGGGTTCATATTGGCACAGTCATGCGGACTCTGCACATTTTAAGAATGGGAATTCTCTGTTTAATCCCCAAACCATTATTACCATGAGACTACTACACAGCTGAATGAGCCGTTCAATTCATGTGTGTCAGTGGAAAAGCAATGGTCCAGCATCAGTGATGCAGGATATTGTGCTTTGCCTTCAGACAGTGACTCCAAATAGAGCCAGCGGATCGAGGAGCACAACACTATATCTGACGTGCGCGTGGAGGGGGAGACAAAGGGATGAAATGGGAAAAAGCCCTCACATGCCACTATGTAAGTGGGATAGTGACTCAGCAGATGGATAGAAAAGGCAGATATAGTGCCAGAGACTGTCTGGGGATTCGCCTGCCTGGCCAACATTCCTGTGCAATCAAGCTGTGACGTGACATTCAACATGGATTTCCTTCCCTTCGCCTTAGGGGCATCTCTGTTGCCCTCAGATGAAATGTCACTAGATTGTTTTAAATATAACCAGATATAGGAAGGTGAGAAGTGTCTCCAAGTTCTGCGCTCAAATCAAATGTTTTAATCAAGTATAAAATAATGTTATGGGGACTGCTGGGTGTTCAGTATCTGTTGAAATGTGACCAGGAAGTAGGGCAAATATCTAGTGAAAAATGCTAGTTGGCAGGTTTTAACAGAGTCCGCTTAATTCACTCATCTGGTACATGTGGGATAAAAAATATGTTTGATATTCACTGGGGATTTAGGCTACACCAGAAGGGCATGGGATGTGGTTGAATCAACTGGTTGAATCAACGTTGTTTCCACATAATTTCAATGAAATTACATGGAATGTGGAATCGACTTTGAATTGACGTCTGTGCCCAGTGGGTACTTTATATTAATAATATATTGCAGTCCGAGACTTAAATATATTGTTTTTATATTTGTTACTAATGTTTTAGAATTAAATGAACGTGCGGCCTTGAGATGTTTTGGGAGAGAATGCATGCCAATTTTAGGAATTGAAATGATAGGCTGATCTTCATCAACCTTCTTGATATTGATAACATAATATATTAAAGTATTTGACCATTAAAGTATTTGACCATCCACTAGCTACAATACAGTTAGACATTTTGAAATGCCTTATAGATATCTAATATAAATTGCCTACTAATCTTAGAGGCAGTTCTATTCAGCATAGGTCTACTCCGCTGTTTGTGTCTATCTTTCTCAGACTCTGTTCCACAAGCCAACTGCTGCAATAGGAACGTTAAGTTGGACCTCTGCTGGTCATCTTGGTCTGTTACAACCGGACGAGTGGATGTGTCTTGACTGTCTTCTGAAGTTTAAAAAAACTTTATTTAGCCTACTGTAACTGCTCTATCATCTATAATCAAGCTCTGTGTATTCTATGTTTATTTAAGTAGTCTATTGTTGGCTATTGTATTATCTTGTGTGATATGTTTCTAAAATAAATTGATTATAGGCCTTTATGAATTTGTGATAAATAGGCCTACTAAAGGCAAGGGAGAGTAGCTTAAGCTACGTCTAAAATTAGTGTGACATTTGCCTCACTTGGCACCAAACTCCACACTCTAGATGCCGCATTCACGTGCTAATCGGACCTAGGAAACTGCAATATCTGACTTTCTAACTGGTTGTAGTTTCACAGTTATGATTTGGCAATTTAGATTATTGTTTGTTATTTTGTAAGTATACCTCTATGTCAAGGTTTGGCAACATCCAATAGTCTATACATTTTTTTTATCTAGTTTTATTCACCTCAGTTTTGCACCTGAATCCTGCTTGACTCCTGATGCTTTGCACCTACCTGACAAGACAGTAGGATTGACTATTTTACTATTAGCTTAAATACACTGAACAAAAATATAAACACAACTTGTAACAATTTCAAAGATTTTACTAGGTTACAGTTCAAATAAAGAAATCAGTCATGTGAAATAAATGCATTAATTCCACTAGCCTCTGCGAAAAAACAAAAATCTATGGATTTCACATGATTAGGAATACAGATATGCATCTGTTGGTCACAGATACCTTACAAAAATAAGGTAGGGGTGTGGATCAGAAAACCTGTCAGTATCTGGTGTGACCACCATTTTCCTCATGCAGCGTAACACATCTCCTTTGCATAGAGTTGATCAGGCTGTTGATTGTGGCCTGTGGACTGTTGTCCCACTCCTCTTCAATGACTGTGCGAAGTTGCTGGATATTGACGGGAATTGGAACACGCTGCCATACACGTCATTCTAGAGCATCCCAAACATGTTCAATGGGTGAAATGAGTATGCAGGCCATGGAAGAACCAGGACATTTTCAGCTTCTGGGAATTGTGTACAGATCCTTGTGACATGGGGCCCTGCATTATCATGCTGAAACATGAGGTCATGCCGGCGGATGAATGGCAAGTCAATGGGCCTCAGGATCTCATCATGGTATCTGCATTAAAATTGCCATCGAATAAAATGCAATTTTGTTTGTTGTCCGTAGCTTATGCCTGCCTGCCCATACCATAACCCCACTACCACCATGGGGCACTCTGTTCACAACGTTGACATCAGAAAACCACTCGCTGACACAACGCCATGCACACTGTCTGCCAACTTCCCGGTACAGTTGAAACCAGGATTAATCCGTGAAGAGCACACTTCTCCAGATGTGGAGGTCCTGGGCTGGCGTGGTTACACGTGGTCTCCGGTTGTGAGGCCGGTTGGACATACTGCAAAATTATGTAAAACAACGGAGGCGACTTATGGTAGAGAAATTAACATTACATTCTCTGGCAACAACTCTGGTGGACAATGCTGCAGTCAGCATGCCAATTGCATGCTCCCTCAAAACTTGAGACATCTGTGGCATTGTGTTGTGTGACGAAATTGCACATTTTATGGTGGCCTTTTATTGTCCCCAGCACAAGGTACACCTGTGTAATGTTCATGCTGTTTAATCAGCTTCTTGATATGCCACACCTGTCAGGTGGATGGATTATCTTGGCAAAGGATACATGCTCACTAACAGGGATTTAAACAAATTTGTGTACAACATTTGAGAGAAATAAGCTTTTTATTCATATGGAACCTTTCTGGAATCTTTTATTTCAGCTCATGAAACATTGGACCAACACATTACATGTTGCGTTTATACTGTATTACACTCTGTGTCAATGCTAGGATTTTCAACACAAGGTGGCAGCACATCTCACTAAGTGTCAATGTTCACTGATCAGAGACATAGGCTATAGTATAAAAGCCAGCAACCAGCAAATTAAAGTCCATTGTTTTCTGACAGTGGTTGCATTAATAATATAACATATATTCCCAGTATACAGTTTCAATATACAGTAACTGAAAATAGTTGGTACTTTGCTTGCCATTGCAGTATTACTGTAAATGTTTAGTGTGTGTATTTATTTGACTGAATGAACCATAAAACATACCAATAAGAGATCAAAGTGACGGTACTGAATCTTCATTCTCTACTCTACTATAAACTAGATCTCTATTCCCCAGTCTGAGCCGGCCCTGGTGTCCCTCCATGTTTAGCATTTCTGTGGTTAGATTCATTTGAATACAATTTGTGTTTACGCTGCTTTCTATAGGATATTGATACTCTTCTCAAATGGACCCACTCAAGCGAATTTGCACTCTGTACTTCCTTTTAAAGTGACACTGCATGTAGTACAGATAGGCCAAACATGGATTTCTCTGCTAAGAGTGGACAAGGGAGACAGATGGGACTCACTGGACCAACTCTTCATCGGAATTTAGGACCAGCAATTTTTCCTGGGCATATGAACTGACAAGGAGAAACCTGGGCCCTAGTCATAGCCTATCAGCAGAGGTATACAATTTATATAGTTATTATAACAATTTGCTATAGTATAGGTCCCCAACTTTTTCCTCGTCAAGTAATGTGTTCAGGAAAAAAACCAAGCCCTAATCATAATGCAGCCTATGCAACAGTATAACTTTAGACCGTCCCATCGCCCATACCCGGGCGCAAACCAGGGACTCTGCACACATCAACAACAGTAACCCACGAAGCATCGTTACCCCTCGCTCCACAAAAGCGGCGGCCCTTGCAGAGCAAGGGGCACCACTACTTCAAGGTCTCAGAGCAAGTGACGTCAGCGATTGAAACGCAATTTAGCACGCACCACCGCTAACTAGCTAGCCGTTTCACATCCGTTACACTTATAGAGGAAAACTGTGAGCTTTAGCAGTTCAAATGATATCAACAAAATAGATGTTTGAAAAGCATAAACTCTGCATGTCTCAGTACATTGATAGTAGGCTGATACATCTGCTCCCCTGCACAGTATATGATGCAAAGATGTTGTGCATTTAATGTGAAAATTACATTTTGTCAGAACAGCTGGGGAGAACCCTACTGAGTTTGATGTAGAACAAACACACACTAACAATGATTCATGGCATGTAGGATGCACATACACACAGAGAGAGTCAGTCTGCGAATTGGCCCCTAAAATAACTCTCATCATAAGCCTCACATGCCATTATTTGGTCAATTAAACAGGGGAATTATGAAATGGGACATTTGGCTTTTTGGCCAGAGCACCAAGGTGTGTACCCCCCACAACACACACCTCTCTCTCTCACTCAAAACGTGGTATGGGACACTACGTGGATATTTAGGTTTATCACACAGTGCCATTCACAAGCTCAACTATGTATTTATAAGAAACAAATATTATACAATAAAATATCTTAGTTACCTATGTAATACAATGAAAGCGTGGAATGACCATTATATTCGCTGGACTCTGGTCCGGTCAGGGCTACCCCCGAATTCCCTACAATATGATCAAGATAGGCTCCATGGTCCCATGTCGCCCCCATGGACCGATTGTCGTCTGATGATGCAAATGTCAAAACGAATGTTCACCAGGAAACTAATGGCCACCGTTGACGCTCAACACTGATTCAAGAGATGGACTTCTTTGATCCCCAAACCATTACACTGTTCATGCTCTCGGCTAATGAACGAATGGCAGTCCAACTTCCTCTCGCGGGACTCTCCTTTCTAAATATCGCGGAGTTTCCTTCTGTTTTGTATGTGTGTGGCAGGCGTAGTTTCGGGCAAGTCTAAGAAAGGTGGAGACTTTCGGGATAACTTCCTGTACAGTAATCTTGATATCGTTAGCTACAAAGATAGGTTTGGTTGGCTATTCAAGCAAAGACGAATGGCTTAAGTAACGGTGTGCTAAACTTGATTATCGGTATTGAATTAAATACACATACAGTAGCTAGCGTTCAAGCTGCTATATAACTCAAGCAACCGGATAGCAGATTCCAAACATCTCATATAGCGAGACGGTCCTGGCCACATTGAAGGACAGTATGGGTGAGTATTTTCGTTGTGTGGTTTTTGTTTATCGTTATGCTTATCCGATGTTCCCCGCTTCAAATTGCCTTGCTTTAACCAATAAGAGGGATACATTGACATCATCAATCGTGACTGGATTTGGAGTAAAGTTATGCTCCTTGTGAGATGGATCAATCCACAAACGTTAAGTTAGCTAGCTAGTTACAATAAGTTAGCTACCATCAAGACGTGATAATGTCAGCTAGCTAGCTAAATCCATAGCTTCCATGCTGTCATTAGCTGCATCTTGCCAACAAGTTAACTCAATTATCTAACTACATAGCTGGCGCTAAACAGGCAATTCAATGGCCATGTTTTTGCGCCAGGAGTAATGGCTGCTGTACAGTAGTTAGCTAGCACCATCTAATAATTTCACTGTTTTAATAGCTCCAGTGGAAAAGCAATTGGGATGCCATCTTCTCCACCTTCGTCTTTGTACTTGTTTGTTTACTTAGCTACAAGGGTTGTGCGTTGAGACTTAAGTAACGTTCGCTAAGAAGCAACATTTCCCTCCTGCTTGTTATTTTTGTACAGCATTCCAAGCTAGGTTTGCCCTTGGATCGCTTTCTTGCAAATATTGTGTCAAATAGGTTTTCCTTGACTTTCGACAGTCTGTTCCACACCCAAAGTATGGAGGAGATGATCTTGACACATTGAAAATGTGAATCTGCATTTCATGAAGCCAGTTAGCTGAAAGCATAATGTTGGATGTGTAACATTCAGAGTGAAGTTGTTCAACACTTCGCTATGTTGTGGAACTGGTTCAGGTTAAGACTTATTTTTAAACATACTGTTCACACGACAAGATGGTGTATTCTGTTTATTACTGTGTTGTCTTTTCTTCTAGAGTTAAGTAACTAACTTGCTTTGCAGTAGCTGATATGTTTAAACATGTCAGAGACAGTTGTGAGCCCCTCACATTCTCTCTCTGTGGCATGCTCTCAATCTTTCCATCTCATACTTTGCACATCTGCAGTGTGGTTTGTCTTAAAGGGTAGTTAGCATAAACATAACATATGGATTTTCATCACAATCCGTATCAAAGTCCCAATGTAAAGTTACACCGCCAATTATTTTTTCGAGTTATTACATAAAACTGATCAGAATACCAAAGAATGCTGACGTCATGCCTGAAATAACATTTGCAGGGTGTGACGCAATATGGAGGACCTTGCAAGCCAGCCTATTCCCCACAATGTAAACTCCAACAGAAATAACGTAAAATGTATAACTTTAAATTAAACCAAATCGTAGGTACTCATGACTATTGGTTTCAATACAATGTTCTGCCAACTTACAAGCAAATACTTTAGGAATTTACATTTACAAATCACCTTGCATGGTTGCTAGCCTGCTAACGTTAGCCCTACCAACCTGTTAATGTTACATTAGCACTGAGTGAGTTAACTAATTGCTATCAACACCAAGCTTACAGCTACATTAAAGTAAACCAACATTTTGGAAATGCATAACTGCCATCTAACACATTTTCAAATAATGTGTCCGATAAATTTGTTCATATGGCTGAAGGCTAAAAATAGACAGTATCTTGTTTCTACAGTGTGTTTTAGTTTGGAATAATGTATTTTCCGCTTTTATCAAATGTGTACATCACCCATTAACACCAACCATTCACTATAAAACCTTTATCAACAAAAAAGCTTAGCACAATACCCCAAATTATGGGGAAAAAATAAGTATGCCTAAAACATTTATTTAAAATAACAAAAAAATACGAACAAATAAGAGTAGGCTACATGACAATGCAGCGCCATAAAAACAAATTCAGAATAAATTGTCCAAGAATATGCTGAATGTTCTGGATGTTCTTATAAGGATATTGGAGTTATTGAAAGGGTTGAAATTGAAGAATTGTCCAAGTAGGCTTGGTGCAAAGATTTCTCAGATAAATTTTGGAGAATTCACAACTGCAACTTGAAAGTGTAGGCAACGCTCTTCAGGTAAGACTCCAGCTGTTTAGTTGTGGTGTACTTCTGAACCAGTGACTTCAGATCCTTCTTCCGGCACCAACAGAGATGGCCGCCTCGCTTCGCATTCCTAGGAAACTATGCAGTTTTTTTTTTTTTTTTTTTACGTGTTATTTCTTACATTGGTACCAGGTAATCTTAGGTTTCATTACATACAGTCGGGAAGAACTACTGAACATAAGAGCAACGTCAACTCACCATCAGTACGACCAGGAATATGACTTTCCCGAAGCGGATCCTGTGTTCTGCCTTCCACCCAGGACAATGGATCGGATCCCAGCCGGCGACCCAAAACAACAACGTCGTAAAAGAGGCAAACGAAGCGGTCTTCTGATCAGGCTCCGGAGACGGGCACATCGCGCACCACTCCCTAGCATAGTACTCGCCAATGTCCAGTCTCTTGACAACAAGGTTGATGAAATCTGAGCAAGGGTAGCATTCCAGAGAGACATCAGAGACTGTAAAAATTTTTTGCTTCACGGAAACATGGCTCACTCGAGAGACGCTAACGGAATCGGTGCAGCCAGCTGGTTTCTTCACTCATCGTGCCGACAGAAACAAACATCTTTCTGGTAAGAAGAGGGGCGGGGGCGTATGCCTTATGATTAACGAGACGTGGTGTGATCACAACAACATACAGGAACTCAAGCCCTTCTGTTCACCTGACTTAGAATTCCTCAAATGTCGACCGCATTATCTACCAAGGGAATTCCCTTCGATTATAATCACAGCCGTATATATTGCCCCCCAAACAGACACATCGATGGCCCTGAACAAACTTTATTTGACTCTTTTCAAACTGGAAACCACATATCCTGAGGCTGCATTCATTGTAGCTGGGGATTTTAACAAGGCTAATCTGAAAACAAGACTCCCTAAATTGTATCAGCATATCGATTGCGCAACCAGGGCTGGTAAAACCTTGGATCATTGCTATTCTAACTTCCGAGACGCATATAAGGCCCTCCCCCGCCCTCCTTTCGGAAAAGCTGACCACGACTCCATTTTGTTGCTCCCTGCCTACAGACAGAAACTAAAACAAGAAGCTCCCGCGCTCAGGTCTGTTCAACGCTGGTCCGACCAATGCTGGTCCGACCAATCTGATTCCACGCTTCAAGACTGCTTCGGTCACGTGGACTGGGATATGTTCCGCATTGCTTCCAACAACAACATTGACGAATACGCTGATTCGGTAAGTGAGTTCATTAGAAAGTGCATTGACAATGTCATTCCCATAGCAATGATTAAAACATTCACAAACCAGAAACTGTGGATTGATGGCAGCATTCGTGTGAAACTGAAAGCGCGAACCACTGCTTTTAACCAGGGAAAGATGACCGAATACAAACCGTGTAGCTATTCACTCCGCAAGGCAATCAAACAAGCTAAGCGTCAGTATGGAGACAGTAGAGTCACAATTTAACGGCTCTGACACAAGAGGTATGTGGCAGGGTCGACAGTCAATCACGGATTTCAAAAAGAAAACCAGCCCTGTCACGGACCAGGATGTCTTGCTCCCAGGCAGACTAAATAACTTTTTTGCCCGCTTTGAGGACAATACAGTGCCACTGACACGACCCACAACCAAAACCTGCGGACTCTCCTTCACTGCAGCTGACGTGAGTAAAACATTTAAACGTGTTAACCTTCACAGGGCTGCCGGCCCAGACGGCATCCCCAGCCGCGTCCTCAGAGCATGCGCAGACCAGCTGGCTGGTGTGTTTACGGACATACTGTATTCAATCAATCCTTATCCCAGTCTGCTGTTCCCACATGCTTCAAGAGGCCCACCATTGTCCCTGTTCCCAAGAAAGCTAAGGTAACTGAGCTAAACGACTACCGCCCCGTAGCACTCACTTCCGTCATCATGAAGTGCTTTGAGACTAGTCAAGGACCATATCACCTCCACCCTGCCTGACACCCTAGACCCACTCCAGTTTGCTTACCACCCAAATAGGTCCACAGACGATGCAGTCTCAACCACACTGCACACTGCCCTAACCCATCTGTACAAGAGGAATACCTATGTGAGAATGCTGTTCAACGAGACGGCCTACAGGGAGAAGGTGAGGGCCCTCGGAGTGTGGTGTCAGGAAAATAACCTCACACTCAACGTCAACAAAACATAGGACATGATTGTGGACTTCAGGAAACAGCAGAGGGAGCACCCCTTGTCCACATTGATGGGACAGTAGTGGAGAGGGTAGTAAGTTTTAAGTTCCTCGGCGTACACATCACGGACAAACTGAATTGGTCCACCCACACAGACAGCGTCGTGAAGAAGGCGCAGCAGCGCGTCTTCAACCTCAGGAGGCTGAGGAAATGTGTCTTGTCACCAAAAGCACTCAAACTTCTACAGATGCACAATCGAGAGCATCCTGTCAGGCTGTATCACCGCCTGGTACGGCAACTGCTCCACCCACAACCGTAAGGCTCTCCAGAGGGTAGTGAGGTCTGCACAACGCATCACCGGGGGCAAACTGCCTGCCCTCCAGGACACCTACACCACCCGATGTCACAGGAAGGCCATAAAGATCATCAAGGACAACAACCACCCGAGCCACTGCCTGTTCACCCCGCTATCATCCAGAAGGCGAGGTCAGTACAGGTGCATCAAAGCAGGGACCGAGAGACAGAAAAGTAGCTTCTATCTCAAGGCCATCAGACTGTTAAACAGCCATCACTAACATTGAGTGGCTGCTGCCAACACACTGACTCAACTCCAGCCACTTTAATAATGTGAATTGATGGAAATTGATGTAAAGATATATCACTAGCCACTTTAAACAATGCTGCTTAATATAATTTTACATACCCTACATTACTCATCTCATATGTATATACTGTACTCGATATCATCTACTGCATCTTGCCTATGCCGTTCTGTACCATCACTCATTCATATATCTTTATGTACATATTCTTTATCCCTTTACACTTGTGTGTGTGTATAAGGTAGTAGTTTTGGAATTGTTAGGTTAGATTACTCGTTGGTTATTACTGCTTTGTCGGAACTAGAAGCACAAGCATTTCGCTACACTCGCATTAACATCTGCTAACCATGTGTATGTGACAAATACATTTGATTTGATTTATTATTTTTTAATTCTGTTGCTTGCGGTGGAAAGTTGCTGCTCCATTCTCATTTCATTTCTGATGCTGTCGTTGCAATGCCTCGATGAACTTTCAAATGGTGGGGTGGATAGCGCCAAGTAAATGTTATGCCAGTCCTCCTCGCCGTTGTTGGTCTTCGCCAAGTCTTGCAGCCAGCATCATAGCAGTTCTATAATTCTGAAAATATAAAATAGAGAAGCAGATTATCAACCGTGTTATTGGCCTTGGGCATGCTGTCATTAAGAATAATAAAGCCATTGTTATGGTAAACAAGATATACCTTTTGGTAACATTGGCTTTCTTCCAATGCGTTCGACCTTCTCACCTACCCATGTTGCCTGAAAGTATGTTCGGTGCTCCTCCAGTTGATGTTCCGGACGCTGAAAGAACCGGGTATCCAGCAAAACTCATTGACGGGGTTTCGCGACCTCTGCGTTTGAAAGCGTCATTCGGTGCACTTCCAGAAGGACTTATTTGTGGTCTGTCGTTCCTGTCTGTAGGTGTAGCCTTCGTGCGGCAGAATATTTTTTTGAAGCACAGAGTTTTAAATTCGGGTTCCATTACTTGTCAGGGATGTCACTGGGACCTTGGATAAGTGAGTGCCACTGGAAATTTGGTGGACTATAATTTCCTCTTCATGTTGTAAGCCTACACTCAGTGTATCCACTCTTTGCTGGCTGAATACTGACTTGTGTCATTGGTGACCTGGCAGCTTTTCATTGGCCTATGCTATTGATTGTGTTTAAGACATGGGTCTTTAGTTTTATCTTGTAATTTGTGGTATTAAAAAATACAAATGTAATTTTACATGAATGAAGACATGTAGAATTGCAGGAAATTATTTTAGAAAACGTAAACATTTTTCAGACCCGCAAATAGGATCTCTGTCAGCCCATGGTCTTCAGGGATGATTTTGTGATGTCTTATATTAAATGGATTTATTAGACTGTTAAAATGTTGGAGGATATATAAACATTGGATTTCAGTAGCTCTAATTTCATAATTTTTGTTAGTAGGCCTACCCATGTCTCTCCTCACTCAGAAATCCTGCTCACTGATGTCAGTACCAAAGCTGATAATTGTGACTAGATTAAATTGTAATGATGTGAATAATGATGGTGAGAGCCCAGTATAGCCCTTTAATCATAGGCTATTGCTATGCATTATTTTAATGAAAAGAATCAAACATTGTTTCACGTTCTTTAATAAAAGACTCATAAACAGAAACTGCCAGTAAGCTATACAGCTGGCTTCAGTTTCTCCGCCAAATAGGCCTACAAGGAAACTTGACGACGTTGAGTGCGCAAGGGGGGTCTGTACGCTGCGTAGTACCTTTCACAAAAAAATGGCTCTACAAAGACACAAATGGAACACAACAACAAAAAATCCAGCTAAGTAGAGAGAGTGGAGACTTACCCATTTGATGGCAGAGTTTAGCTACCAACATGAAAGAAGAGCCGAGGAGAGGCATTGGGAGGGAGAGTCTGCTAGCTAATCCAATAGCAATATAGTGAAGTAAATCCACATTGAATTTACACTCGTGTTGTACTGGTAGATCGGTAGGAAATATAGGTTGCAGGGTTCACATTCACGCTTGGCACAGCACCTGGTTTTGAGCACCTTGTACAGTAGACGTGCTTATGGTTCCCATACTCCAATCTGCTCACTTCAACCAGACAAACCATTCCAATTTCAAAGCTAGCTTATCGTTTTTGGGCCACAAATGAGTCGTCTTTGTGGGTATTACCTCACTAGCTACAAATGACAAACTACTACAACTCGCTCGTTCGACTACCACTACCAAACGTAGGAACATTTTTGCAGTTTTTGCACAATTGTAAAGGGTTTCTGCTTCGTGGATGTACAGCTGAAGTCAGAAGTTTACATACGCTTAGGTTGGAGTCATTAAAACTGTTTTTTTTTCAACCATTCCACAAATTTATTGTTAACAAACTATAGTTTTGGCAAGTTGGTTAGGACATCTACTTTGTGCATGACACAAGTCATTTTTCCAACAATTGTTTACAGACAGATTCTTTAACTTATAATTTACTGTATTACAATTCCAGTGGGTCAGAAGTTCAAGTCAAATCAAATGTATTTGTCACATACACATGGTTAGCATGTTAATGCGAGTGTAGCGAAATGCTTGTGCTTCTAGTTCCGACAATGCAGTAATAACCAACGAGTAATCTAACCTAACAATTCCAAAACTACTACCTTATACACACAAGTGTAAAGGGATAAAGAATATGTAGCCGCTGCTGCGCCTTCTTCACAACGCTGTCTGTGTGGGTGGACCAATTCAGTTTGTCCGCGATGTGTACGCCGAGGAACTTAACTCCACTACTGTCCCGTCGATGTGGATAGGAGGGTGCTCCCTCTGCTGTTTCCTGAAGTCCAAGATCATCTCTTTTGTTTTGTTGACGTTGCGTGTGAGGTTAGTTTCCTGACACCACACTCCGAGGGCCCTCACCTCCTCCCTGTAGGCCGTCTCGTCGCTGTTGGTAATCAAGCCTACCACTGTACTATCGTCCGCAAACTTGATGATTTGAGTTGGAGGCGTGCATGGCCACGCAGTCGTGGGTGAACAGGGAGTACAGGAGAGGGCTCAGAACGCACCCTTGTGGGGCCCCAGTGTTGAGGATCAGCGGGGTGGAGATGTTGTTACCTACCCTCACCACCTGGGGGCGGCCCGTCAGGAAGTCCAGTACCCAGTTGCACAGGGCGGCGTCGAGACCCAGGCTCTCGAGCTTGATGACGAGTTTGGAGGGTACTATGGTGTTAAATGCTGAGCTGTAGTCGATGAACAGCATTCTCACATAGGTATTCCTCTTGTCCAGATGGGTTAGGGCAGTGGGCAGTGTGCAGTGTGATTGTGTTTACATACACTAAGTTGACTGTGCCTTTTAAACAGCTTGGAAAATTCCAGAAAATTATGTTATGGCTTTAGAAGCTTCTGATAGGCTAATTGACATCATTTGAGACAATTGGAAGTGTACCTGTGGATGTATTTCAAGGCCTACCTTCAAACTCGGTGCCTCTTTGCTTGACATCATGGTAAAATCAAAAGAAATCAGCTTCGGGAAAAAAAAACTGTAGACCTCCACAAGTCTGGTACATCCTTGGGAGCAATTTCCAAACGGCTGAAGGTACCACGTTCATCTGTACAAACAATAGTATGCAAGTATAAACACTGTGGGACCACGCAGCTGTCACACCACTCAGGAAGGAGACATGTTCTGTCTCCTAGGGATTAATGTACTTTGGTGCAAATCAATCCCCTGTGAAGATGCTGGAGGAAACGGGTACAAAAGTCTTTATATCCACAGTAAAACAAGTCCTATATTGACATATCCTGAAAGGCCGCTCAGCAAGGCAGAGGCCACTGCTCCAAAACCGCCATAAAAAAGACAGACTACGGTTTGCAACTGCACATGGGGACAAAGATCGTACCTTTTGGAGAAATGTCCTCTGGTCTGATGAAACAAAAATAGAACTGTTTGGCCAAAACGACCATCGTTATGTTTGGAGGAAAAAGGGGGAGGCTTGCAAGCCGAAGAACACCATCCCAACCGTGAATCACGGGGTTGGCAGCATCATGTTGTGGGGGTGCTTTGCTGCAGGAGGGACTGGTGCACTTCACAAAATAGATGGCATCATGAGGCGGAAAATTGTGGATATATTGAAGCAACATCTCAAGACGTCAGTCAGGAAGTTGAAGCTTGGTTGCAAATGGGTCTTCCAAATGGACAATGACCTCAAGCATACTTCCTAAGTTGTGGCAAAATGGCTTAAGGACAACAAAGTCAAGGTACTGGAGTGGCCATCACAAAGCCCTGGCCTCAATCCTATAGAAAATGTGTGACATCCCAGTGACATTTGAGTGTGTAAACTTCTGACCCGCTGGGAATGTGATGAAAGAAATAAAAGCTGAAATCGTTTTCTCTACTATTATTCTGACAATTCACTTTCTTAAAATAAAGTGGTGATCCTAACTGATCGAAGACAGGGTATTTTTCTAGGATTACATGTCAGGAATTGTGAGAAACCGAGTGTATATGTACTTGGCTTAGGTGTATGTAAACTTCCGACTTCAACTGTACATAGTAGAGGTCGACCGATTTTATGATTTTTCAACGCCGATACCGATTATTGGAGGACCAAAAAAAGCTGATGACGATTAATCGGCCGATTTATTTAAAAAAAATATATACATTATTTTTTTTATTTTTATTATTATTATTTTTTTATTTATTTGTAATAATGACAATTACAACAATACTGAATGAACAGTTATTTTAACTTAATATAATACATCAATAAAATGAATTTAGCCTCACGTAAATAATGAAACATGTTCAATTTGGTTTAAATAATGCAAAAACAAAGTGTTGGAGACCAAAAGTAAAAGTGCAATATGTGCTATGTAAGAAAGCTAACGTTTCAGTTCCTTGCTCAGAACATGAGAACATATGAAAGCTGGGGGTTCCTTTTAACATGAGTCTTCAATATTCCCAGGTAAGAAGTTTTAGGTTGTAGTTATTATAGGACTATTTCCCTCTATACCATTTGTATTTCATTAACCTTTGACTATTGGATGTTCTTATAGGCACTTTAGTATTCCCAGTGAAACCGTATAGCTTCTGTCCCTCTAGTTAGCGCGTGCTAACCATTTCACTTCGGTTACACCAGCCTCATCTCGTGAGTTGATAGGCTTGAAGTCATAAGCAGCGCAATGCTTGACGCACAACGAAGAGCTGCTGGCAAAACGCATGAAAGTGCTGTTTGAATGAATGTTTACGCGCCTGCTTCTGCCTACCACCGCTCAGGCAGATACTTGTATGCTCAGTCAGATTATATGCAACGCAGGACACGCTAGATAATATCTAGTAATATCATCAACCATGTGTAGTTAACTAGTGATTATGATTGATTGTTTTTTATAAGATAATTTTAATGCTAGCTAGCAACTTACCTTGGCTTACTGCATTCGCGTAACAGGCAGTTTCCTTGTGGAGTGCAACGAGAGAGAGGCAGGTCGTTATTGCGTTGGACTAGTTAACTGTAAGGTTGCAAGATTGGATCCCTGAGCTGACAAGGTGAAAATCTGTCGTTCTGCCCCTGAACAAGGCAGTTAACCCACCGTTCCTAGGCCGTCATTGAAAGTAAGAATGTGTTCTTAACTGACTTGCCTAGTTAAATAAAGCTAAAAAAAACATTTGGGCAAATCGGCGCCCAAAAATACAGATTTCCGATTGTTATCAAAACTTGAAATCGGCCCCAATTAATCGGCCATTCCGATTAATCGGTCGACCTCTAGTACATAGTAGCTCAGTAGCACCAACATTTGGTTTGGACTAGCTAACTAGCTAACGTTAGTCAGTTGGAATTCAACTGAACAAAAATATAAACGCAATTTGTAAAGTCTTGGTCCCATTTTTCATGAGCTAAAATAAAAGATCCCAGAAATGTTCCATTTGCACAAATAGCTTTTTGATCTATAATTTGTGTACATCCCTGTTAATGAGGATTTCTCCTTTGCCAAGATAATCCATCCAGCTAACAGGTGTAGCGTATCAAGAAGCTGATTAAGCGGCATGATCATTACACAGGTGTGCCTTGTGCCGGGGACAACAAAAAGCCACTCTAAAATGTGCAGTTTTGTCACACAACCTATGTCTTCCCAGTCACGTGATATCCATAGATTAGGGCCTAATTAATTCATTTCAATTGATTGATTTCCTTATGAACTGTTGCATTTTATATTTTTGTTTGGTAACATTGGTTCTCCATATGACGTTGACAAATAGCGACATTGTACGTGTGGGTGCCCCGAGAATCGAGCCCACGACCCTGATAGTGCAAGCACCATGCTCTACCTACTGAGCCATACAGGCATTGTAGGTAGTTCCGCAGATATCCGGAAATCAATTATTCAGTATTTAAAAACACTAAAATATAACTAAGTCTTTGATCCCACTGTGTTTTTACTTTGAGTAAAAACTCATCGCTTCCTACCCTTTAAGCCTTTAGGTGTAGTTAACCTCGTACCTTGTGCAAAGTCAAAGTATCAGGCCTCCAACTTTAACTTTGCTATTTAACTACCACACACACACACACACATCAGAAGCTTTTCCGATCAGTGGGAAAGTATGAAGTTATGAGTTTCCTCTCTGCTGATATGGTGGATAGCAGTTAGTCAGTCAATGTGTGTGTGCATACTGTGTGAGCGTGTACTACATTCTAGAGGAGCCAGGGTCGAGCTGCTCAGAATGCGGCTGGCATGCAGGTCGCCTTCGTGGCCTTGACTGTTTCTCCCTCTCCAATTTTATACATCGCACTGTCACTGGGTTACGTAAGCCACACATTGAAACAGAGCCCGACCAGGAAGTACTCTAGTGAGGGGAAACAATCATCTGGATCTGGAGGTCTTTTCTATCCAGCTGTCTCTGGCTCAGCCTTGAGAAAATGTCCTTCTTGAGTAATTTCACTTCTACACTAGGCCAGGGTAGGCCCCGGGGCAGTTGTACATTCTGTCTCAAGCAGTATGTAAATTCTAAATTGAAACTCTAAAGGAAACAAAAACATATATATGAAGGATATAGTGTGTCAGACTAGCTAGACTTGACGTGGAAGTATGTGCGCGAGTAAACACGATGGTCCGACTCAAAATGGTCTGGATGTAACAGCTTCTAATAAAGTAGGTAAAAGTGCCAATGTTTAGGCCTAGGTATTGGCTAGATAGTAATGAGACTAGATCATTGTCTGGCTCTCTACACTTCTCTTTTATAAGGTGTTAAAATCAGAAATCCCAGTCACATAAGCTTTATGATCAACTAGGCTACATGTTTAATGCCCACTTTATGACAAGTTTAGTTGAGCTTGACCTTACTACCCCCTCCCGGATGTTGACTAGTTCATCCCTAATGTGTTCTGTAATTGCATCACTGGTCATTGATTGAACAGCAGTCTCAGATGGGATAACTACAGCTTTTACGCCAATATAGGACTAAGATTGTTTTCTACTACACCGGCTCTGACGCTCTTCAGATGTGGCAGGGCTTGCAAATTACCTAAATGCCTTCTATGCTTGCTTCGAGGCAAGCAACACCGAACCATGTGTAAGAGCACCAGCTGATCCAGACGACTGTGATCACGTGCTCCGTAGCCGATGTGAGTAAGACATTTAAACAGGTTAACATTCACAAGGCCGCAGGGCCAGATGGATTACCAAGACATGTACTCGGAACAAACACTGACCAGCTGGCAAGTAAGTGTCTCGCTGACCCAGTCTGTAATACCTACATGTTTCAAGCAGGCCACCATAGTCCCTGTACCCGAAGCACTCACATCTGTAGCCATGAAATGCTGTGAAAGGCTAGTCATGGCTAACATCAACAACACCATCCCAGACATCCTGAATCCACTCCAATTTGCAGAATGCACCATAGTGCCCTCAAAGCTCATCCCTAAGCTAAGGTCCCTGGGACTGAACATCTCCCTCTGCAACTGGATCCTGGACTTCCTGACGGACTGCTCACAGGTGGTGAGGGTAGGCCAGAACACATCTGCCATGCTGAACCTCAACTCGGGGCCCCTCAGGTTACTCTCCTCCTGTACTCCCTGTTCACTCACGACTGTGTGGCCGCACATGACTTCAATACCATCAAGTTTGCCGACGCCACGACATTTGTAGGCCTGGTCGACGATGAAACGGCCTATAGGGAGGACAGCCTCTCCCTCAGTGTCGGTAAGAAAAAGGAGCTGATCGCAAACTATAGGAAAGGGGGGACTGGGGACGCCCCTCATTCACAATGAGGGGGCTGTAGTGGAGCACGTTGAGAGCTTCAAGTTCCGTGGTGTCCCCATCACTAAGGATCTATCATGGTCCAAACACACCACCACAGTCGTCAAGAGGGGACGACAATGCCTGTTGGAGACAGATTTGGCAAGGACCCACAGATCCTCAAAGTTCTACAGCTGCACCATTGAGAGCGTCTTGACTGGCTTCATCACCACTTGGTATGACAATTGCTTGTCATCCGACCAAGGCACTACAGAGGGTAGTGCGTACGTCCCAGTACATCACTGGGGCCGAGCTCCCTGCCTTCCAGGACCTCTATACCAGGCGGTGTCAAGAGGAAGGCCCTAAAAATTGTCCGACTCCAGCCACAGACTGTTCTCTCTGGTACCTTATTCTAAAATGGATGAAATAATATCCCATAACAACAAAGCAAAAAAAGGTTTGTAGACATTTTTGCCAATGTAAAACTTTTTTTTTATTACTGTGAAATACCACATCTAGACCCTTTACTCAGTACTTTGTTTAAGTACTGAGTAAAGCGATTACAACCTTGAGTCTTCTTGGGTATGCCACTACAAGCTTGGCACACCTGTATTTGGGGAGTTTCTCCCATTCTTCTCTGCAGATCCTCTCAAGCTCTGTCAGGTTGGATGGGGAGCATCGCTGTGGGTGAAGTCCGTGCTCTGACTGGGCCACTCAAGGACATTGAGACTCCTGTGGTGTCTTGGCTGTGTGTTTAGGGTCATTGTCCTGTTGGAAGGTGAACCTTTGCTCCCAGTCTCAGGTCCTGAGAGCTCTGGAGCAGGTTTTCATCAAGGATCTCTCTGTACTTTGCTCTGTTATTCTTTCCCTCGATCCTGACTAGTCTTCCAGTAACTGCTGCTGAAAGACATCCACACAGCATGATGCTGCCACCACCATGCTTCACCATAGGGTTGGTATTTGCCAGGTGATGAACGGTGCCTGGTTTCCTCCAGACGTGACGCTTGGCAGAGAGTTCAATCTTGGTTTCATCAGACCAGAGAATCTTGTTTCTCATGGTCAGAGTCCTTTAGGTGCCTTTTGGAAAACTCCAAGCGGGCTGTCATGTGCCTTTTTACTGAGGAGTGGCTTCTGTCTGGTCACTCTACCATAAAGACCTGATTGGTGGATCGCTACAGAGTGATTGATAGAGTGCTGCAGAGATGGTTGTCCTTCTGGAAGGTTCTCCCATCTCCACAGAGGAACTTGGGAGCTCTGTCAGTGACCATAATGTAACAAAATGTGGAAAAGTCTAGGGGTCTGAATACTATCCGAATGCGCTGTATACAGCTATTATATTTTCTACTCCCTATATATAGCCATGTTATTTTTACTCTTTATTTTTTTGTTATTCACAGTGTCACTTTCATTTCATGTTTTTTTTTTTCTTTTTTTACTCTGCATTGTTGAAGGACCCGTAAGCAAGCATTTCACTGCTAGTCTACACCTGTTGTATACGAAGCATGTGACAGTTACAATATTGTATCTGATTGTACCTACTTTTTCCATTACTATGATTTCAGCCCCCTTGGTAATGCATTGCTTTGTGTTTCAAAAACGTCCCTCTCTTGAAAGCAAACGCAAACGCGGTCTTCATGAACCGGGCCCCATTCTGCTCTGTCGGCCACTGGCAGTGGCATCATAAAAGAAGCTTCTCAATCAGTATTACTGGACAGCAGCTCAACATTGGGATTGGTCCAGGGGGAAAAAAAAAACCTTGTCACTAGCAATCAATTGAATCTGAAATTGCAGGTCATGGCATTTGCCTAGCCTACAACATCCACCAATGACCCAGCCTGCATGGCTGGCTGTCTTGGATTATGTTTTATCCCATTGTCTGATAAACATCTCCTTTCTCAAATAGCACTTTTTAAAAAAAAGCATTTTCACAGGCTAGTTCCCAAGACATACACAGACAGACAAGCAGAGAGAACTGGAGGATATTGAGCAATGGGAGAGAGAAACTCTAAGTGCCTCCCTTATGAAACTGCTGTGGAACGAATCCCAAAGCTTTTGATCATCTCTATTGCTGACTCTCCCCTAAGTGTTGTTGTGACACAGTGTGTTTCTGTTGCCAAAGGGCCTGAGTGAGTTACTGAGCCCAGTCTCTCCCCTTAGTCTCCACTTCATTTAGCATTAGCATATAGCCTAGTCCTACCCTCCCTATTATGTTAGTTAGATCTATTCCAATGCTTGCCAATAATGGTGACTCACAAGAATGTGTACACTTACTTGGGGTTATTAATAGTGTTGTATGTTGAGTTGTCTTGGAATGTGCTCTGAGTTGAAGGCTTTTCCCCCACCCCCTTCTACTTACAGAGAAACAAACCTGTGTTTATTTGGTGACCTTGTATGGAACAGAATGCTTCAGGCTTGACTTTCAGAATGTGTTGTTTTGGTTTTATAGTGGGGCCCTTGGAATCAACACCCAGTTGCAAATGGTGTAGACTACATTCAGCCTAACTGAAGCAAACCAATGCTTTACATATCATGCCTTATTATTGTGCTAATGTGTGTGAAAGCAACTGAAATGTTTAATCAAACCTTTCAGTCATCTTTGTATCCAAAGATAGGCTATATGATGCTAGTAGTATTCAAGATTGTTCCTCTTTCACTTCAAGTAGGGCTTCACTTCTATTTCAACGGGTATGCTCTTAGGTCAGTTTGTTACAAGGCCACCACCTGTGGGGTGCTGTGTGTGTGTGTGTCGCCTGCCTGTCTCCCCCTGAGCGGGAGAGGATGCTGATTAGAGAGTGGAAGCCATGGTCCTGTTCTAATGACACAGTAATCTAGCAGCAGAGATATGGCTCTCATAAAGTCAACCCAACATGAAAGCTTTCATGAAAGCTTTTTAAGTCTGTCCGGCCCTCTTTGTTAGACATTTTAACTAGCCTTCTGCAGGACTGACTTTCCATCAAAAACACAAGTACCGTACACTGTAGGATAAAGAACATTTTAAGACATGTTTGTGTAGACAACCGTTGGTTAGCAAGGCAAGCCAGGCTATTTGACCACTGTCTCAGTCATCTGAATCATGGCAGCTCACTATTTATGTAAAGCCATGCTTTCAGACATTTGTCTCAATATAATTTACGTCGATAATGATGGCCACTTCAGCAGAAAAGCCTATTGGTAATTTGAAGCACAGTCAGTTGAAGCCATTCCCCTGCTGATCCTCAATGACCAATAGCCATCCCATGGTACTGTATGTGTTCTGACTAAGGCATTGTCAGCCTGGCAGCCCCGCTGACCTAAATCCTCAATAGTATGCCATTTAATGCACAGGCATGTCAGAAAGGCAGACAGGCCAGCAACGGGAAGCATAGCACGACACTGAATGGATATCTGAATCACAAATGAATCTAAGGGTTGTCATGTGTAGCCTGTGTGTCTGTGAGGGATGCTGGCATGCTCACACGACTTGCAAGTGTTCCATGAAAAAAAAGATCACCTTCCAATGTTGCAGTTGGTTTAGTACTTGGCCTGGCCGTTGGCGGTTCATTGGTTTTGCGCTTTGGTCGATCCAGGCTTGTAGCAGTGGTTGCATGGCCTCAAGCTACATTGGGACTCTACTGTACTGAAGCCCCCCCCCCCCCCATCGTCTGTTCAACAACATGGGCTGCTCTCACTATTGTGTCTTGGCGTCATAGTATTGATTGGTGTGATCTCTCCCTGTATATATTTGTCTACAGTGTTTCTTCCTGTCTTGGACGTGCCAGTGGTGTTATTTCATTAATCAGCGGACCCACTTTGTTCCAGTAGCACGCAGGGCACAGCTAGTCTGGACCTCTCTCTCACTGTGAGCATGTGCTTTCAAGCCAGCCGTGTGTGTGCAGTCCGCGCCCTAGGCCTACAGCAACTAAGATGTTTTGAGCAGGTTGAAGTATTCCATATTGCATAAAGTAGACCTATGCTCCTGGACCTGTTTTATCAGCCCAGGTCTCCTTCAAATCTCATGAAAGAGAACTGGAAGGAAGTTTCACCCACTGGTCAACATGGCACCTGAATGGAAGTATTCAGAAAGCCCCCAGCCTACTGTACTGGAATAGATGGCCATGCTGTACTAACAACCAATGTGCTGTGATGTTTTTAGGAAGGGATTTCATCCTGAGGAAAAAGCAAGAGGGCTTTCTTTGTCTCATTACACTGGCAGAAAAAGAACGAGTCAACACAGGACGATCTAAGACAAAACGGAGATGATTTAGCCCCTTTTATAGGTCAACGAGGATGCCTTTGGTAAAGGACACTTGGAGGCAAAACACGGTGGTATGAAAGCAGCTTGTGTCCCCATTCGGTGAATCTCCATTTACCCACCACTTATCTATATTAGCAGTGGTGTAGCCTACATTGAGAAGGCTCAGCAGGCCATGAAGCTGGGTTCAGACTAGAGGTTGACCGAGTATGATTTTTCAACGCCAATACCGATTATTGGAGGACCAAAAAAAGCCTCAAATAAATAATGAAACATGTTCAATTTGGTTTAAATAATGCAAAAACAAAGTGTTGGAGAAGAAAGTAAAAGTGCAATATGTGCCATGTAAAAAAGCTAACGTTTAACTTCCTTGCTCAGAACATGAGAACATATGAAAGCTGGTGGTTCCTTTTAACATGAGTCTTCAATATTCCCAGGTAAGAAGTTTTAGGTTGTAGTTATAGGAATTATAAGACTATTTCTCTCTATTATACCATTTGTATTTCATATACCTTTGACTATTGGATGTTCTTATAGGCACTTTAGTATTGCCTGTGTAATAGTATAGCTTCCGTCCCTCTCCTCGCCCCTACCTGGGCTCGAACCAGGAAAACACGACAACAGCCACCCTCGAAGCATCGGTACCCATCGCTCCACAAAAGCCGCGGCCCTTGCAGAGCAAGGGGAACAACTTCCAAGTCTCAGAGCGAGTGACATCACTGATTGAAATGCTATTAGCCTGCACCCCACTAACTAGCTAGCCATTTCACATCGGTTACACCAGTCTATTCTCGGGATTTGATAGGCTTGAAGTCATAAACAGCTCAATGCTTGAAGCACAGCGAAGAGCTGCTGGCAAATGCAGGAAAGTGTTTGAATGAATGCTTACGAGCCTGCTGCTGCCAACCATCGCTCAGTCAGACTGCTCTATCAAATATCAAATCATAGACTGAATTATAACATAATAACACACAGAGCCTTTGGTCATGGATATGGTCGAATCCGGAAACTATCATTTCGAAAACAAAACGTTTATTCTTTCATTGAAATACGGAACTGTTCCGTATTTTATCTAACGGGTGGCATCCCTAAGTCAGAAATGATAGTTTCCGGATTCGACCATATCAATGACCAAAGGCTCGTATTTCTGTGTGTTATTATGTTAGGGATTATTATTATTATTATTCCTGTTACAACTTTCAATGTTATGTCATGATTATGTACAATTCTGGCAAATTAATTACGGTCTTTGTTAGGAATAAATGGACTTCACACAGTTTGCAACGCGCAAGGTGGCACAAACTGCTGCATATACCCTGACAATTTCCCTAATTATAAGAAATTCATGTTAGCAGGCAATATTAACTAAATATGCAGGTTTAAAAATATATACTTGTGTACTGATTTTAAAGAAAGGCATTGATGTTTATGGTTAGGTTTGGTGCAACGACAGTGCTAAATCATCACCCGTTTGGCGAAGTAGGCTGTGATTCGATGAGAAATTAACCGATCGATTATATGCAACGCAGGACACGCTAGATAAACTAGTAATATCATCAACCATGTGTAGTTAACTAGTGATTATGTTAAGATTGATTGTTTTTTTTAATAAGATTAATGCTAGCTAGCAACTTACCTTGGTTTCTTGCTGCCCTCGCGTAACATGTAGTCAGCTTGCCATGCAGGCTCCTCGTGGAGTGCAATGTAAGGCAGGTGGTTAGTGCGCTGGACTAGTAACCGTAAGGTTGCAAAAACGAATCCCCGAGCTGACAAGGTAAAAATCTGTCGTTCTGCCCCTGAACAAGGCAGTTAACCCACCATCCTAGGCCGTAATTGAAAATAAGAATGTGTTCTTAACTGATTTGCCTAGTTAAATAAAGGTGTAAAAAAATAAAATAATAATCGGCCAAATCAGTGTCCAGAAATACAGATTTCCGATTGTTATGAAAACTTGAAATCGGCCCTAATTATTCGGCCATTCCGATTAATTGGTCGACCCCTTGTTCAGACCAGCAGTCTGTCTGCAGGGCATTGTTTACCACTGGCCACAGTCAGATGTTATCTCATCCTGTTGTTACACGGACAGAAATTAGGGGCTCATCCCTCCCGTCAGGGGGCCTCCATAAATGTGTTGTGGTGAAGCAAAGCGCAGTGCTTACAGAGATTAGCTTAAGGAGAAGTAAATAGCCTTATCTGTTGTGCCTGGGCAAATGATCGACGCTAGGGGAATAGATGGCATGGATCATTTAAGGAGCGAGAGTTTCTCTCTCTTTCTCTCTCTCTTTCTCTGTGTGTCAGTGAAGTAGCAGAGTGTCCTTGCCAGGCCTGAGTGAGGATGAGGATCTGAGTGTCTGGTGGCAGCCTAAGGAAAAGAGGCTGTTGCCTGGCTCCCCAAACTCCTTGCTCTGGCCAAACGCTACGCCACGCCCACAGACATTAGTTTCTTCTCCTGTCTGGATCTGAGTACCACCCCTACGATATCTAGAATGGATTGGGTAGAGATGATCCAATCGCTGAGTACCACCCCTACCATATCTAGAATGGATTGGTTAGAGATGATCCAATCGCTGAGTACCACCCCTACGATATCTAGAATGGATTGGTTAGAGATGATCCAATTGCTGAGTAACACCCTTCCATTTTGACGTCCCCACAAACTACTTCAACAATGGCAGTCTCAGACTGAAGTATGTAGCAAACAGAGCTACGGAAGAATTCCGTTTGCATCGTCAGGCAAAAGAGGCTGAGGGATCTTTCTGGCAGTCGTTCCGTTCCCACAGACTGGTCCCAGTCCAGCCTGGTGTTTTCAAGTCGTAATGGTTGAGGGTTTGGATCCGGGGAGGGAAATCTTGGATCTGCGATTAGGGTTAATTTCTCCCTGGCGCAGGCCCAGGCTGCTGGGCCAACACCGAGGATGATAGAGGAGCAGAGTCACAGAGCAAGCCTTCTGCTGCAGTAAGCTTGGTTGGTGTGTGTGTGCTGCTGCCCAGTGTGTGTGGTTTAGTGCTAAACTACGCCTCAGCTGGCACCGAGGCTCAGCCAAAGACGTTGCCAGCTACACTGCTGTGTGTGCGCGTGCATATTATCACAGCCTTTCGCGACTGTGTGCACCATTGACTCATTGATGTGCGTGTGTGCTGGAATGGTGTTTCTTTGTTCTTCTGGTTCTGCTTGTCTGTGTTGTCTAATGGTCCCATGTGTGTTGGCTAGGTTAGCACAACACCGCTCCTGACTAACATGGCACGCTGGATGCTCATTGGGCTACAAACTGTTGCGTAGTCCTATATTTATAGAAGCGGCCTGCCCTGACTAGCCAGCTGTTCCTCCTCCACATCATCATGGCCTCCGACACTGAGAGGGCAGGACACATCAGACAGAACAGCAGTGGCTGACTGGGCTAACACACTAGCTATCATTCTAATGCGAACAACAGTGGGCCAGATGACAGAATAGGGTCACAGGAGAGGATTTCGCCCTTGTTTATGATGGAGAACAGATAGTTTGGTCTAAGTCTAACAATCTCTCTATCTGACTGTAACCTTTATTTCCTGTGTTGCCACAAGGAGACTGGCTAGTACACTGTACTGCACTGTATTGCTGTGGCTTGCTTATCTCCCACATCGCTATGTAAATAACCGTGGTCAACAGAGATTGCGTCTGTGTGTGAGCGAACAACCAATCAGATTGGTTTCAGGCGTGTGAATGACTGAGTCGCTAGATATAGCCCATTCCCAGGGCACTGTAGACAAAATTACATGGCTAGGATCTACAAGTCTGTCATCTAGCAGATGACTGTCTTCTCTTCTCTCAAGGCTTGTTTTGGTGTGCTGTGGTCGGCTGACGATGATCACTGGATGGAGAAGTGGCAGACAGTCTAAAGGCCGGTTACTCGTTTTGAGAGCGTGGTCAATGTATTGACTGAGCCTCACTGAGTCACAAGGTGGTCTTGTCTAGACTGGATTGGTTTAGCAGAAAGTAGCAGATACCTAAAGAGTTCATATCATAGTAGGTTATGTGGTTTGATGCATCTGTGTTTTCCCAAAAATTTGCTTTGCTTTGTTGACCCTCCTAAATGCAAAAACATTCTTCATCCGCAACATGTTCAAGCATGCAGGGATGATCGGCGTCAATATTGAGTGAAGAGCTAGGATGATCAATTGCAATCATGAGTTGTGTGCAGTGATGCCCCCATATAGGCTAGCTGTTGCAAGGCTTAAATCTTAAGGAGCAGACTTCTATTGACATCAGGACTGTCCTGCCTCTACATGTCAAAACAATGTGTCTCGCAATCTCTATTGTTCTAATGGTAAGTCTTTCCATCGCTCTCTCCATCTCTCCAGTAGAGGTTGTGGTGGAGTATGAGTACGAAGCCCTCCATGAAGATGAGCTGACCCTTAGGCTGGGAGAAGTGATCAGGAACGTCCGCAGGATCGAGGAGGAGGGATGGATGGAGGGAGACCTCAACGGGAAGAGAGGACTCTTCCCTGACAACTTCGTCAAGGTGAGCAGAGCCTCTCCCTATTTAGACAATATTATGAGAATTCCGTTTGACAAGTACAGTAACGAAAAGACCCATATAGGAATCAAGCTCTGGCGTTGCAACATGAACCGTGTTCCCGGTTTTAACAAACAATCATGACTGCTGGTTGCAGACTTGGGACTCATAAACCCTGGTGCACCAGGAAATATTGCATTCCAGTTGAAGACATGCACACAATTCTCTTTCTAATGTACCGTGAAATGGAGTTGTCATAGTACTCATTGCAACTTTTACATCACGCTAGTTTTTACCATTTGAGGACCACTTTGGAAACAAGTGTTTTTTTTTAAATTAATACCTTAACCCTTTGCTCTCGTGGGATTTGGCCGGTATGGAAAGGACTAACTTGAAATGTTTCTTACAAAATAAATATGTAAAGCCTATGCATAACCATGGTAACAATTGAGAAGAGAACAGTTAGGCGATTATGGGAACATTATTAGACCAAAGGTGAGGGCACAACAGTTCACTTGACACAACACTGAATTAAAATGTTACTGTTGATTTTATGTACATTTTACATTTACTGTACTTTTTGCCGCATTTGTTGATAACGAAATCAGAAAATAATCTCTACATTCAGTACCATGATAATAATATTCCTGAAAAAGGTGTGTTAGGTGCAACATAAGACAAAATAAATGACAAGGGTTTGAGTGAGAGAACTAACTAGTGTCTCCAAGTGGCCACACATCTCTCCAAAGTGTGCACAGTTCCTAAGTCATTTCAATGCACTTTTATGACTGAAAGAAGAGTCTCCGACCAAAAGGTGTTTTTCGTTTTTTTTTTGCTCCTAGCTGTGCCGTTGAGGAGCAAGAACACTTGTAGTTGTTTTGTTTGGAACACAACCCTGCATCCCGGCATCACACAATTACCGTTTACACAATCCCAAAAATGTCAATTTTGTAGAACGCTGTCTGTGTCAGGTGTGTATCATTTGAAAGCCTGTTCTATTGCCAACATGACTAGCTAAGTTATAAAATAGAATATTACAGTGTTAGGCTTTAACAATGCAATTCAGGGAAACAGATCATCATTTTGGTGCGCATAGAAAGGAGTGCATTCAGGCCTGTGACAAACAGGCTCATTCTGTTCAGAACAACCCATGAAATGACGCCATGTCATCTTGTAACTAACTGTACATCAAACATAGTGATTATAAACATTGACACTGTATATGACATGAGTTTCATGATATGGACATTTGAAGTGCACATTTGGAGTTTTGGCTTGCTTGTATGACATCAACGCAGTATTTATTTTAATCCTCAATGCCTCATCTTTCAAAATAGATTGAGTCCTCTTAATTTACAGCATTTCTCTCACTCCGACAACAAAACATTTGCAAAAATTGCCCAATTACTGTGAGGGCTGGGGGCAACTTCTTGTCGCACACGGTGCTCAAGTTCAGAATGGCTGTCAGTCAAAACCCATACAGCGCTGTGAAGCGTAGAGCCAGAGCTCTGATGTCATTTATAGCATGTTACTGTGTTCCCCTTTTGGCGTTTATCAGTGCCTTAATCTGCCATTTTCAACCCATATACGGGTACGAGTGTAAATGGCTACGTATGTGCTCTGTGCGATCCTCTGGGAATACATTGTACATCTTTTATTTATATAAAATATATATATATATATATATATATATATATATATATATATATATATATATATATATATATATATATATATATATATATATATATATATATATATATATATATATATATATATATATATATATCAATTCTATTAAAGTTTTGTAATGAAGTCACAGAGAGCGGCTGCTCTTCCCTTTTCCATCCCTCCTGACTGTAACCCAGAGTAGTGAGATAGATAATTCACTAAGGAGTCTGGAAGCTGTGAGGAAGGATATATTGCTGTACTTAACTTTGCCCCCGGAAGCTGTTAGAAAATGTTTAGTCACAGAGGCACTTATAAAGGAATTGGTCTGTACTCGACGCCAATATGACAGGGTTCTTTGAGCTGTTGCTGAAGTGCATTATAATCAACAACTCTGCTCTGTGCAGGTGGAGGTGTTACTGTTTTGGGTGTTGGCAGTGCTGTCACACGTCTTCACCTTGTTTGCAATTTTGTCACCTCAGAGTCTTACTGAAATCAGTTTGTTTGGCCCTCCAAGTAGAAAATGGATGAAACTCCTTTCCTCAATATGTGATTGTTCTCAGTTTGTTGGAAATAGTGGCCAATTATGCAATAAAAGTTAGGTGTTTTCTGTATCTGCTACATTTGCTGTTTGTTCAGCTTCAACACCGTGAGCTATGCAAGTCAGCAGTAAACTCTATAGGGTGTTATTGTTCTAAGAATGGCCGTCAGTTTCCCTTGGGACAGAGCTTCGACTCGGCCATAGGAGGATGTCTCTCTTTCTCTCTTCCCTTTCAGCAGTCTGGCTCCTCCCAAGGTCTCTCAACTCCTTGCCCCCGGCTGTCTTTCTTGGCTTGCTTTCCTTTTAATTTTTTTAAATGGATTGAATGAATGCATTGAAATAGTTTAATAATTTATCATTCAGGAGTTGCTTGAGTCAGGACACTGGTTGAGTCGGGAAGCTGGTCTCCAGTTGGCACAGGAATATAGACTCGCTGACCTGCGTGAGAGAAGCAACACACAAACACACACATTGTTGCTGTCTGTCTCCTCTGCTGTGGAAATGCCCAGTCAACATGTGTAAACCAGGAAGCGGATGGAGTGGGGTCAGTCTCCGGCTAGCCCTCTCATCCATACTGGTTTATCCCTTCACTGGCCGGACAGGGGCAGAGCCAGGGAGTGTGAGGAGTGGACAGAGCCAGCGGCCTAGCCCTGTAATACTTCACATACCCCAATCATATGTGAGTGGGACTTTGCTGACGTTGGCTGCTTACCCCTCCAGACACACAGTTAAACTCTTGATATGGATAGACTATGTAGGGCCCGCCCTGTAAAATCTGCAATGCGGAGAATGTGAATGGAATCAGAGTCCAGACATTAAAACTGATTATTTATTTTAAAAAATGTATCACACTCAGTAGGGAATCAACTAAATGTATTGAACATGTTTTAATTTGCCCAAGTTTATCATAAGACATGAACAGAATGCATCAGTGATTCGTGTTTCCTGCAACTTCCTGAAGAGGCAGCAAGAATTCCCCCGCCTGTGTCTGTAGGTGTGGTGCGCGCTCCCACTTAGTGTAGCCGTTAACGACGATGCTTATGAAAAATCTTCTGGTGACATTCTCAATTAAGTACAAAGTAGTCTATTCATACCTGGCAGAATGATATGATTATTTGCATCAATCCAGTAGGTATTTGTTTAGCATACTCTACCATCACATGTGCGCCACAAAAGCAGCACTAAATCACAGCCTTTTGCTTGGTGCACATTGGAATTAAAGGATAACTACACCCAAAATCTATATTTCGAAAACATTTCCCAGACCTCAAGTGGTCTCCTGATGTGGTTTAAGCATTGTTGTGGACTTAGAACATCCAATTTAATTGTTTTTTCATTTAAAATATTTTATTTTTGAGAGCGAATACCTGAAAGAACTGTGGAAAATGTAAACAAAAAAAATAAAGGAGAGTTTTTTTTTTCTCTATCGGTCAAATAATAATAAAACCTTCTATATGGCTGTAACTTTTTGCCCCTTGAACTCAGGATCTATTCAGGAAATGAATCTAATAGTCAGGGTGCGATACTGCGACCACAGTCACATTTGCGACCATTTGACCAGTGCCTGTGATTCATTTTTTCCCCTTCCCTTGGTCACGTTAGTTTCACATTCTGTTATGATTGTGAATTTGCATATTTAAAAAGTAATGTGCAAATGACCAAAAATAAACCAACTTTCTGAAGAGGCAACAATGGCACGGGAATGCCCGTCTGTGATAAAGGGCGGCAGGTAGCCTAGCGGTTAAGAGCATTGGGCCAGTAACCGAAAGGTTGCTGGTTCAAATCCCTGAGCCGGCTAGGGGGAAAAAATCGGTCGACGTGCCTTTGAGCAAGACACTTAACCCTAATCGCTCCTGTAAGTCGCTCTGGATAAGAGCTTCTGATAAATGTCTAAAATGTAAATGTGATCAGGGTTAGACATACAGGGCTGTCTGCTGGCCCGGGGAGGTTTTGGAAACACTCCAGGCCAGTTGATCATCCCCAAGTAATAATATTGGGATAATGCTTTTGGTTAAATCCGAAGGATTCCCGAAGCTGTTCGTCAAGTTTTTTTTTATCATGTACGCTGCACACGTACAGTGTAGCCTATAGATAATCTGTCGGGCAGAAAGAGTGCGCAGCTCTCAAACAGCTGGTTGTTGCTCAGATTATTATTTGGGCCAGTAGCTTTTTTTGCACTGGCCTGGTGTGCCACTGGCAAATTTACCTGAATGTCGAGCACTGTGTGTGCAGTGCACGTAGTGCTTATATGTCTACCACTTTGTGTAGGCCTTAGCGATGCCAATGATAGCCTACCTGTCTTTAGGTAGATTGTAAGGCAATTAATTAAAATGTAATGCAGGCACATTATGAGGCACGGACCAGGTCATTATAAATTGTGACCCAATTCAGGAAACTAGGTGTACGTCACAACTTCACAGGATAGCCGTTTGAATGTAAAAAATATTTTTTATCAAAATGCGTTTTTTGGCAGAAATGCCTTTTCGAACATGTGAACTTATACAAACAAATTTGTATGCTATCTGTAAATATGAATAAATTGGTAAATTATGAACCTTGTTGGTTAAGCCACAGAAAAAGTGAGCAACCTTCCCACTAGCCATGATTGGCCATATTCAAGGCTTCTGTCTATTTGAGCTCGTCAGTCTGTGTTGGTAATCCTGTCGAACTCAACTTTTTTTAAACATGTGTAGTGGTGCTCTCCTTTCTGGAGAATCAAGTTTTGAAAACATTGGAATTAATGTATGATAGCTAAAGAGATGGAGAAAACACCCGTCTCCGGATTACATCTTCAAACTAAGGGAAACAGTGGAATGGCATTCCTGACAGGAATCCATCATGCTTGATGATGTGTTCAGTTAAGATAGTCTAGTGTTAGCTAGCTACATTTTCAGATATTACACGTTTCTAATTTTGACAGTGGTTTCATTTCAAGCTAAAGTGTATTGATAGCTAGCAGGCTCCCTAGCTAACATTTATTTGTTTTCCAGAGCCGTTTGCTTTTCTAGTTATACCATAATGTTAGCTAGCTAACATTGGACCTGGTTGGTTAGCTTCCAGCACTGTGGCATTGCTGGCACGTTGTTCATTGTTGCTTACCTAGCTAGCTATATGTCTTATGCTAGTCAGTAAATATCTGCAAAAAGGTGTTATGAAAGTTTTGCCAGCAGAGCTGGTTAGACTGTTTTCATGTTATCCAGAGGTAAACAAATCATCGGCCAAAGCGTCAAGTGTGCGCTCCGAGAGCGAAGCGAGATGGGTGGGGCTAAAGCTTAAGATGGCGTGAACAATGTAGAATGGTTGTAGACAAAGAAGAGCTCTTCACTAGATACCAAAACATTCAAAGGCCATTTTCTCAAAAGTGAATTTACAAGTTCATCAACTTTCAAAGCAGAATGACTTTCCCGTTGTTCCTCATGCAGTATATAAAATACCATTTTGTAGCTCTTTTTATACCATTTTGAGTCTCTACTTTTATCCAATGTAAAAAAAAAAAAAAAGACACCATTTCACATTTTGCTACATAAGACCAAATCTAGGCGGTAAGTCACAATTATACAATATATACAATGATATATATTTTTTTATATTCTCTGCTTCAAAAAAATAAAGGGAACACTTAAACAACACAATGTAACTCCAAGTCAATCACACTTCTGTGAAATCAAACTGTTCACTTAGGAAGCAACACTGATTGACAAATTTCACATGCTGTTGTGCAAATGGAATAGACAACAGGTGGAAATTATAGGCAATTAGCAAGACACCCTCAATGAAGGAGTGGTTCTGCAGGTGGTGACCACAGACCACTTCTCAGTTCCTATGCTTCCTGGCTGATGTTTTGGTCACTTTTGAATGCTGGCGGTGCTTTCACTCTAGTGGTAGCATGAAACGGAGTCTACAACCCACACAAGTGGCTCAGGTAGTGCAGCTCATCCAGGATGGCACATTAATGTGAGCTGTGGCAAGAAGGTTTGCTGTGTCTGTCAGCGTAGTGTCCAGAGCATGGAGGCGCTACCAGGAGACAGGCCAGTGCATCAGGAGACGTGGAGGAGGCCGTCAACCCAGCAGCAGGACCGCTACCTCACTTTGTGCGAGGAGGAGCAGGAGGAGCACTGCCAGAAAGCAGGTTCACACTGAGCATATGTGACAGAGTCTGGAGACGCCGTGGAGAATGTTCTGCTGCCTGCAACATCCTCCAGCATGACCAGTTTGGCGGTGGGTCAGTCATGGTGTGGGGTGGCATTTCTTTGGGGGGCCGCACAGCCCTCCATGTGCTCGCCAGAGGTAGCCTGACTGCCATTAGGTACCGAGGTGAGATCCTCAGACCCCTTGTGAGACCATATGCTGGTGCGGTTGGCCCTGGGTTCCTCCTAATGCAAGATAATGCTAGACCTCATGTGGCTGGAGTGTGTCAGCAGTTCCTGCAAGAGGAAGGCATTGATGCTATGGACTTGCCCGCCCTTTCCCCAGACCTGAATCCAATTGAGCACATCTGGGACATCATGTCTCGCTCCATCCACCAACGCCACGTTGCACCACAGACTGTCCAGGAGTTGGCGGATGCTTTAGTCCAGGTCTGGGAGGAGATCCCTCAGGAGACCATCCGCCACCTCATCAGGAGCATGTCCAGACGTTGTAGGGAGGTCATACAGGCACGTGGAGGCCACACACACTACTGAGCTTCATTTTGACTTGTTTTAAGGACATTACATCAAAGTTGGATCAGCCTGTAGTGTGGTTTTCCACTTTTAATTTTGAGTGTGACTCCAAATCCAGACCTCCATGGGTTGATAAATTTGATTTCCATTGATCATTTTTGTGTGATTTTGTTGTCAGCACATTCAACTATGTAAAGAAAAAAGTATTTAATAAGAATATTTCATTCATTCAGATCTAGGATGTGTTATTTTAGTGTTCCCTTTATTTTTTTGAGCAGTGTATAAACAAATGTGTGCTGGTGCCACGAACTGAAAAAGTTAGTATCACCAGTGGAAAGAGTTAGTGTCGAATTCCTGATATTAGTTGTTTTTTTACAACCTTGCAAGTGGAACAGTATTAGTCTATAATATGATCGTTTTCTGTAGAATCAGCATGTGAGGGCTCTGCAAAGCAGGTTCAAAAGCAGGTTGCCATTAGCTCTTACTTGTTTAGCGAGGCGGACTCCACTGGAGACAGAGATTTCAGAGTGCTTTTTCGAGCATTCCTGAGAGATTCCGGCAGAGTGAGTAGAGCGGGCTGTGGCTGGCTGGCTGCTGTCCTAGCCTTTTTCTATGGTCTGAGCTGGAATTGGGGCAGGTCTCAACATGAGCAGACACAGGCCCATAGAGCAGTAAAGTAAACGTTTACATATACACTCAGAGCGTACTGTATTCTATCAGTTACTAGTGGTTAATTTTGTGGAAATGTTCAAGCACACAAGGTGAGAAACCTGTGTCAGAGGAGAACTGTTGGAGTTGCTCAAATGTGTGTGCTTATGAGGAGTCTAAGGGCCTGTTAAAGCACTCTGAGGAGGAATGTCCCTGTGTAGTTGCTGCAGCACAGCTCAGTGAATAATGGCATTTCTGAGGAGGGTGTGGACATAGGTCTACAAAATGGTTGATTCCACTTCCACAGTTAAAGGGAAAGCCTTGTCCTACATGAGCTTAAGCGTTAGCGCTAGATAAAGTGATTGACTACACATGACATGATAGATGTTTGGCCTGTGAAAGTTACCTTGGAAGTTCAATATGAAGGCATCATATCTGTATGCTATCAGTTCATGATTTGTAGGTTTTGTGTTCCCATTTACCATTCAAATCAGGGATACACGATATATCGGTGAGCATATCAGGAACCGGCCGACATTAGCTAAAAATGCCAACGTCGGTATCGGCTGTCTAGTTTAACGCCGATGTTAAAAACCGATGTCAAAGGTAACGTGCATACCTATAAATTGTAGGTATGACGTAATAACGCCACTTAAAATGTTGCGCTACACACGCAACACTGCATTCCTAACCTAGCCCACACAATGTCTGATGTGTGGATCGAGCAGTCATTTGAAAGAGTAAGAAAATTCCAGCAAGACAACTCTAAGGCAAAATCCATTAAAGCCAAGATCATGGATTTCATTGTCCTTGACAATCAACTGTTCTCTGTCATGGGTGATGTTGGCTTTCGCCGACTGGTCGAGCACCGGTGCACACTACCTAGTGCGCAATTTTTCAGATGTTGCCCTACCGGAGTTACACAGTAATGGCGTCACTGCTTTTAGCTTCACGACATGCATACTATGGAACGCCGTTTGGATCTTTGCGTGTCAAAAAAGATACAGTAGCACTGTCAAAGCTGTACAAAAAACTCTGCAAACACTGGCCACAAACGATGTGTTTTACAGTACCGCGTTGGTAATAAAGCATAATTTCTTCGACCGCAACTTCTGGGGTAACTAGCTCTATCTCGGTACCTAGCTATTACCAATACAACCAGCCTGAAAATGATGCCCAGTAGAAACTGCAGTCATTTCATTATTCTTAGCAATGATTTAGGAATCTTTGTGAGTAAGTATTAGCTAGGTTGCCACTTGTTGTTCGCCTATTGAAATTGACCTTCAGTTCATGAAAATATATAGCTAGCCAGCTACTTAACCCTGTTGCCCAAAGCTAAAGTTATAAGCAGCCAGATAGCCTCATCTGGCTAGTGAGGCTCTACCGTACCGGGTTATGTGTTGTGAAACTAGCTACAATAAAGATTAGGCACAATAGTGGAATTTGTGGTTTGTCTTCAAAATAAAAGTATGTCATTGACAGTGATGCAAATTAATACAAAAGTAAAATTTGGAGGTCGACCGATTTATCGGAATGGCCGATTTTAATTAGGGCCAATTTTCATAACAATCGGAAACCGGGATTTCGCCATTTTATTTTATTTTTTACACCTTTATTCAAGTCCGTTAAGAACACGTTCTTAGTTTCAATGACGGCCTAGAAACAGTGGCTTAACTGCCTTGTTCAGAGGCAGAACGACAGATTTTTACCTTGTCAGCTCGGGGATTCAATCTTGCAACCTTACAGTTAACTAGTCCAACGCTCTAACCACCTGCCTCTCATTGCACTCCACGAGGAGCCTACGTGTTACGCGAATGCAGTAAGAAGCCAAGGTAAGTTGCTAGCTAGCATTAAACGTATCTTATAAAAAAACAATCAATCAATCATAATCACTAGTTAACTACACATGGTTGATGATATTACTAGTTTATCTAGCGTGTCCTGCGTTGCATATAATCGATGCGGTGTGCATTCGCGGAAAAAGGACTGTCGTTGCTCCGTGTACCTAACCATAAACATCAATGCCTTTCTTAAAATCAATACACAGAAGTAATATTGTTAAACCTGCATATTTAGCTAAAAGAAATCCAGGTTAGCAGGCAATATTAACCAGGTGAAATTGTGTCACTTCTTTTGCGTTCATTGCACGCAGAGTCAGGGTATATGCGATAATAGTAAACGTTTTGTTTTCGAGATGGTAGTTTCCGGATTCGACCATATTAATGACCAAAGGCTCGTATTTCTGTGTGTTATTATGTTATAATTAAGTCTATGATTTGATATTTGATAGAACAGTCTGACTGAGCGATGGTAGGCAGCAGCAGGCTTGTAGGCATTCATTCAAACTGCGCTTTCGTGCGTTTTGCCAGCAGCTCTTCACTGTGCTTCAAGCATTGCGTTGTTTATGACTTCAAGCCTTTCAACTCCCGAGATTAGGCTGGTGTAACCGATGTGAAATGGCTAGCTAGTTAGCGGGGTGAGTGCTAATAGCATTTCAAACGTCACTCGCTCTGAGACTTGGAGTGGTTGTTCCCCTTGCTCTGCATTGGTAACGTTGCTTTGAGGATGGTTGTTGTCGATGTGTTCCTCGTTCGAGCCCAGGTAGGAGCGAGGAGAGGGACGGAAGCTATACTGTTACACTGGCAATAATAAAGTGCCTTTAAGAACATCCAATAGTCAGGTATATGGAATATAAATGGTATAGTGAGAAATAGTCCTATAAATACTATATGAACTACAACCTAAAACCTCTTACCTTGGAATATTGAAGTCTCATGTTAAAAGGAACCACCAGCTTTCATATGTTCTCATGTTCTGAGCAAGGAACTTAAACGTTAGCTTTTTACATGGCACATATTGCACTTTTACCTTCTTCTCCAACACTTTGTTTTTGCATTATTTAAACCAAATTGAACATGTTTCATTATTTATTTGAGGCTAAATTGATTTTTATTGACGCTTACTTTAACTTAATATAATACGTTTATTCAGTATTGTTGTAATTGTCATTTATTACAAATACATTTTAAAATCGGACGATTAATCGCCATCTGCTTTTTTTGGTCCTCCAATAATCGGTATCGGCGTTGAATAATCAAAATCAGCCGACCTCTAGAATTATTCCATACTTTTATTTTGAATGCTAACCACAAAGTCCACTATTGTGGGTAATCCTTTATTGTGGCTAGCTTCACATAGATATGTCAAATAAGTTAATAAATTAGGGTTATTTTAGATGACACCTAGCTATGCTACTGAAACAGATTATGTCGTGTTATTTGATACTTCAAATGGCGTTCCATAGAAATCCTGGTTGAGAATGGAACAAATGAACAGCAAAACAAAACAGCACAGCAAGTAAGTGAAAAAAAATAGGTTTTGATTATGTTTAGCTGGTAATGGGGCATATGTAAATGCCAACAAAATGACTTGTTTGCGTGTAACCTTTTATTTAACTAGGCAAGTCAGTTAACAACAAATTCTTATTTACAATGACAGCCCGCACGACGCTGGGCCAATTGTGCACTGGGCCAATTGTGCACCGCTCTATGGGACTCCCAATTACGGCCGGATGTGATACAGCCTGGATTCGAACCAGGGACTGTAGTGACGCCTCTTGCACTGAGATGCAGTGCCTTATAGACTGCTGCGTCCGTGTGTGTGTGTGTGTGTTTACTATTTAACTGTACTGGAATACTTAAAAGGCCGTTAAAAAAAAATTTAAATACCGGTTATCAGTATCGTTTTGGTTTTTTTGCAAGGAAAATATTGATTATCGGTATTGGCCCAAAAATTTCATATCGGTGCATCACTAATTCAAATAGTGCCCTGCAGTTTCTATTTCCAAATGAAACTATGGACGTATTGAACATCTCAAGAGAATATCTTGAGAATACACACTGTGTCAAATAGAATCTCCCGAACTGAACTCAATACAGGAGGCCTACCTCTCGTGCCCACCTCCTCACAATATCATTGAGTCTACGCTGAAACTGCAGCCTCACGAACCTTATCTAAATGCAGCCCCAGGAGGAGTTGGCTAGCTAGCTCACAGCACACAGCAAATCAGCAGACATCATCATGATATGGGAATTTCATTATGTGATTGATACTACATTCACATTTTAGTCAATCAAACTACAGTGCATTTTACAAAATTAGTTTAAGAAAAACACCGATCACAATCATTGCTAGCAAAACCTTCTTCAAAACAGCCACTATCAGCAAGATCAGTGTAGGCTAAATGTAAGTGATCCTCTTTTATAATTAGCCTAAATTAATCATTGTCCTCTCCGCTGTGTGTGGTGCCTCTGGTGGCAGGAGATGAAGAAGGAGCCCAAGGAGGTGAATGTGACAAAAGAGGAGGCCAAGGAGGAGGCGCAGCCCCAGCGGAGAGAGAAGAGTGCAGGGAATGTGGCCAACCTGGTCCAGCGGATGAGCACCTACGGCATCCCAGCTGGGGGCTTCCAGCCACACTCACAGCCCCGCGGTCTCAAGAAGAGTAAGTCAGTTGTGTGTGTTAACAGTTCGCTGTGCTTTTATTGTTTAGGAACACATGTAGATGTCTCTACTCAATCACTACCTAAAAAAACTTGGAGGAATGCCTAGGGTCCCCCCCATTCATTTCTGTGGACTTCAAGGGATATTTATGGTTTTGGCAAAAACACTTTATCGTCTTCCCCAGAGTCAGATTAACTCACAGAAGCTGCTAACTTGCGTTGCCGCAATTGCTAACTAGCGGTGCCGCAATTGCTAACTAGCATTAGCGCATTAATTGGAAGTCTATGGGAACGGCTAGCATGCAGATATAAAAATGGTATCTAAGAGTTCATCTGACTCTGGGGAAGTAGATAAAGGGCTTAATTTCCAAAATCCCAAAGTATCCCTTTAATCTACCATAGACTAAAGCCTACTGCACACAGATGGAACCCACACATTAAAATATGTACTGCCAATACTGAATGACTCTTGAGTTGTGGCTCTAACTATATTTCCCAGTAATGATAGCATTAAGACAAGTGGATGTATTCATTTAAATAGTTTGTTGTTCATATTTAGACATGCATGTACTGTTTTGTCTCTGAATTGGTTCCTAAGCTTATTCCTGGACTAAAAAGCACTTTCAATGAAGATTCTCTCATTGGGGCCTTGAAGCAGGACTTTAAGGTATTGAAGTCTCTTAGTTATTCATTTTTCCTTTACTACCCACAACAAGCAAGGAAGGTGTCAAGAAGACTAGAGAATGCTTATTTTTTTTAATATTGTAAACCAACAGAGGTTATGTTCCTCTCTTGAGTATCGCTACTTCAATATAACACTCAGAATAAACTGCTTTCATTTCATGTTTTCCATCTCACTGTGGGAGGAAATACATCAGTTTTCTCTTCTCTGAAGTGTGTCATAGATTCTAGGTGGATACTGGATATTGGCTATATATCACCTGCTACTGTATTTGCTAGTCATGGAGGCTTTTCTTCCACCTTGAGTCTTTGTATAGCCTACACAACCATTCTCTTGTGACATTTGTCAATATAACTTGATTTAATTAAAGTGTCAACAGCAGGGTAATGTGAATGCCAAGTAGTCCCTATTGAAATGCAGCATTAAAGTGGAGATGACGAACTTCTGATAATCGTCTGTCTCTGCAGAGGCGTGTGTGTGATGGTATTAATAGCAGCACTTGGTCTGACAGTGATGCACGCTGACTGTAGTGGCGCTCTTGCCACCTGTTGTTAAAAGTTTTCAGAGAACAGTATATTGGAATGAACAAAAACACTCTGGAGCCTGGAATTAGTATTCGACCACCAGTCAAATGCTGGTAAAATGTCTGAGGGGAGGGTGAATTTCGTCATTGGCTGGTGGTGGGCCAAAAAGTTAGTTTCAGGCCCTATACACATGGGTCCTAGTGTTAGTGCAGTTCTAGTGAGCAGCCGTTAGGTCTCCTCTGTGAGGTGACTTCTTGCAGTCTAGTTTACCCTGGCCAAGTCCCAATTATCTCTCCTTCCTCCCAAAATGTGCACTTGATCACTTCCATTCACTGATTTGAAAGGAACTGATTTGTGGGAAGTGGTGAATGAGAGTACACTTCAGGAGAAAGGAGATATTATTGGGACACATCCCCTCTGTGCAGCTTTGAACTGCCACAGGAACACCTTGCTGAAAGTCGCATAGTGCATCTTGCAGGAGGGGAGTATTCTCATCCACTTCTTAGATTCAGACACCCTCTAGGGCTGGGAATTGCCAAGGACCCCGTGATACTATACTTAAGTGACAATTCTGTATGTATTGCAATTCAATACTGTGATTTTATTGCAATTCCATGGTCAAAACCTATTGCTCACCAAATGTCTGCTGCAGAGGGACAAGAGAGCCATGAGAAAACTAGTTTTGATCAGTCATGGAAGTAAAAGTGCTGAAAATTAATTTGCTCCCTATTTAAAAAGATGGAGAACAAGCTGTGAAGGAAAAATATTTGGAGTTTTTGTGCAGTTACAGCCAATTAGCTCAAAAACAATATTGCGATATTGTCAAAACGATACGATAGCATCAAAAATAATATCCTGAACTGTATTGATGTTTTCCCCCATCACTACTGCCCTCCTCAGGACACCAGGGTACACACACGTGCGTCCAGGAAGTTGAAGCCTTGAGGAGGCCCATTGAGCAGCGAGCAGACTGGTGTAACTGGTGTTCCCAGTCTTCTCAGACTCCTGTCTTTTGTGGTTGCAGAACCTAAGAAGCGGCAGTGCAGGGCTCTGTTTGAATACGTGCCCCAGAACGAGGATGAGCTGGAGCTGAAGATAGGGGATATCATCGACATCAATGAGGAGGTAAGGCTAGTGCTTCTTTACACTGCCCTGCATTGAGCTATTTCCGCTGCTCGTAATGACTTTCCTGCATTGGGTTTCCTTACCTGTGCTTTATTTCATGTCTCCTTGTTAGACTCATTGTTCTGTTGAGTGTTGATTTGTAGTTTTTTATTTTTTTAGGTAAAGTTTTACATTGGAGAATAAAAGAGAATTGCCATGATCTCTGTAACTATCTGATAATTTTAATTCTGTCTACATATTACCATTACATTGGATGCAAATTGTGACAGCTAATAGTATCTTAGGCTGTTGTGATTTATGATAAGGTCTATTATATTATCATAAGGTGATTGAGGCATTTATTCTAAGGTGATCAGGTATTCATTGGCTTCTGGTTGGTTGTTCCAGGTGGAGGAAGGCTGGTGGAGTGGAACCATGAATGGCAAATCAGGACTGTTTCCCTCCAACTTCGTCAAAGAGATGGAGACGAACGCAGACGGACAGACAAATGACTTAACAGATGAAGCCGGTAATTGTGGAGCAGGCAGAGCTTCAGTAATGAAGGCGTGACTCATGTTTAAGCAGAGCGTGTCATAACAAGTTAGTGCTGCTAAAGAATGTAGCTTCTTGGCTGAATCTCCAGGCCTTTGTGTTTAAATGATTGTGTCTACATGAGAGACGGCGACAGCCTACCTGTTGAGATGAGTGCATTCGGAAACCATTCCGACCCCTTGACTTTTAACCAAATGTTGTTACGTTACAGCCTTATTTCAAAAATTGATTAAATCATTCCCCCCCCCCATCAATCTACACACAATACCCCATATTCACAAAGCAAACACAGGTTTTTAGACATTTTAGAAAATTTATAAAAATACTGAAATATCACATTTCCATAAGTATTCAGTACCTTTACTCAGTTGTTGAAGCACCTTTGGCAACGATTACAGCCTCCAGTCTTCTTGGGTATGACGCCACAAGCTTGCCACACCGGTTTTTGGGGCGTTTCTCCCATTCTCCTCTGCAGATCCTCTCAAGCGCTGTCAGGCTGCACAGCTATTTTCAGGTCTCTCCAGAGATGTTCGAGTCAGGGCTCCCGCTGGACCACTCAAGGACATTCAGAAACTTGTCCCGAAGCCACTCCTGAGTTGTCTTTGCTGCGTGCTTAGGTTTTGTTGTCCTGTTAGACTGGAGCAAAGGCTCACCTTCTGAGATCCTGAGCGCTCTGGAGCAGGTTTTCATCAAGGATCGCTCTGTACTTTGCTCTGTTCTTCTTTCAATCGATCTGTCTCTCAGTCCATGCCACTGGAAAAACAACCCCACAGCTTGATGCTGCCACCGTAGGGATGGTGCCAGGTTTCCTCCAGATGTGACGCTTGTCATTCAGTTCAATCTTTGTTTCACCTGACCAGAGAATCTTGTTTTTCATGGTCTGAGAGTCCTTTAGGTGTCTTTTGGCCAACTGACATTTGCCTTTTACTGAGGAGTAGGTTCCGTCTGGCCACTCTACCATTTAAAAGCCTGATTGGTGGAGTGCTGCAGAGATGGTTGTCCTTTTGGAAGATTCTCCCATCTCCAAAGAGGAACTCTGGAGCTCTGTCAGTGACCATCGGGATCTTGGTCACATCCCTGACAAAGGCCCTTCTCCCCTGATTGTTCAGTATGGTCGGGCTGCCAGCTCTAGAAAGAGTCTTGGTGGCCCAAACTTCTTCCATTTAAGAATGATGGAGGCCACTGTGTTCTTGGGAACATTCAATGCCATCGAAATCTGTTGGTACCCTTCCCCAGATCTGTGCCTTGACACAATTCTGTCTCGGAGCTCTACGGACAATTCCTTCAACCTCATGACATGCACTGTCAACTGTGGGACCTTTATATAGACAGGTGTGTGTGCCTTTCCAAATCATGTCCAATCAATTGAGTTTACCACAGGTAAATGTTTGGAAAATATTTGGTGACGTGGTAAAAGAGGACATCAGTGCCAGCTATGTTATGTGGTGATTGTGAGGCGCAATACAAATTTGACAGTCACAAGACAGGACTTCAAATAGGCTTATTGCATGTCAAGGGAACTGTAGCCCACAGTTTCGATAGGTTAAATGGAAATCTGGACACTGACTATAGGTCTATAATCTCTCATAGCCCTAATATTAACTCCTGCAGAATTAAGCATTTCTGGCAGTAAAATGATACACAGGGGTGGAGAAATATGATTTATTTCTTTCTGCATCTTGAGAGAATGCAATGCTCAGTTAGATACCATCTGTAGAGGTGTCGCCTTCATCATGAGAGCGGATAGTATTTCGACCACATAAAATATGCATCAAAGCCGAACTGAAATCTTATCAGAAACACGTTGTCATTTTCACAGCTTTCTTTTTTCTTAAAACCCGTCAAACACAGAGAATCTTTCCTGAATTATTTTTATTTTGTATTATATTTATTTATTTTTCTTCATTTTATTTATTTATTTTTTTGGGGGGGGTTTATTGTATTTTCTCCCCAGTACCTAAGCTTCTTTGCTCCACGAAAGGTGACAGAACATTACCGATGTCAACTGGATTAAAGCATTCATTCTATCCGTCTATTACATTATTCTGTTGAGCAAGGCTTTATTTAGCCTTCTAGGGCTACATATGATGACAAAAGATAAGCTACTTGTATCTAGTTATATACAAGTTGACTAACACAGCCTACCAAAATGGCGGAGATTATAAGCAGAAACGTATCTAAATTAGGCCCCCAAAAAATCCTGGACCCTCCCCTTTCTATATTTGTAGGTTATGGTTGACTGAGGGCCTCAGATTATCACTTTATCACATATAGTCAGGCAGTTTCAGATGGGTTATTAGCAGGTGTGGGTGAACAAACAGCTGACCTGCACACCATTAGTGTGTGTGTGTGTGTGTGGGGGGGGGCCTAGCTTGTGTATTTTTCTCATGCACAAGTGTGTACATACACAAATGCACGTGTTTCTGCACGTTTTGCTTTGTTCTCTTCGCCTCATGCATTGTGTCCTTCCCACAGACGCCAGTGGTAAAGAAGCTCTGCTCCCCCCCTCCCCCACCCACCCCTCTCCAGGCAATGGAGTGATCACCCAGCCCAAGAAGATCCGGGGGGTGGGCTTTGGGGACATCTTCAGGGAAGGTTCGGTCAAGCTAAAGGCCCGCCTGCCCAGCACAGAGGGAGAGGAGAAGAAAGACAAAGTAAGTGAGCTGAGCCGGTGCTCAGAGATGTCCGTCTGAGATGTCACTCACAAGGTGTCGTGCACCTCAACAGGTTCCGATAAGGCTCAAACATGCGCTTCCCCTTCAAATACGTGCTTCCCCTTCAAATACACTGAAGTCCTCTGAGAACCAATTCACAATTGAGAGGAAGACGGGAATGTTTTTTTAAGTGTCCAAAGGTTCCCAACCGTCTGTTGCATAACAGTATAACAATAGGAAGAATGTTTATGGTTGGCGTGTTGACTTACTCAGGGTCATATGACTGAAGTCAGAAATGTATTTCAACTGGAATGCAATTGAAACCAATGCTGCTGAAAGTAATATGGTAGGTTTACATTGGATATTATTGGTTTATGAGCTTGTTTTACATTAACTAACATTCTGAGTTCACCCTAAAGCTGGATGACATGAACAAAAATACATTTCAAGATAAACTGACTGCATTATCACAGTTACGATAAATTGAACGATAAGTTTATAGCAATGTGCACCAGTTATTTAAAAAAAAAATATTACCCATAAAACTACTATGACTTTGAATGTTGTAGTTATCAATTGTCCCATTTAACTATCGCCCGTCTTAGCAAACTTATTTCATTTCAAACTTCACATTTCTCTAGTAGGGCCCTGTAAGTTATTTCTTGTAATGAACTATATTAGCAAAATGTCCACGATAAATGGTCGATGTCGATCATTTCTGGTTTATCGTCCCAGCGCTAGTTCAGCCACCATTACACATGCTCCTGTATGGGGACCACCAGTCAGCACGGTTTAGTGTTGTGGTGACTGTTTAAGTCCTGGGGGAAGTGATGCAGCGTGGGTTGGGTATCTTTATCAACCTTTCCTCCCCAGCTGATAGCCTTTATTTTTTATTTTGGTTGGATGGCAGGCAGGCAGTTTCCCTGCTCCCTCTCACTGACCTAGTTTCCTGGCGTTGTATCTGAGGGCGATATTTCAGCGTATCTGAGGGAGACCAACTACAGCAGCACACTCAGATAATTAGTGACATTAATTTGCATGGATAGTGATAACTTAATAGTCCAGCTAATAGCACACTCTAGGTTTAGTTGAACATTTCTAGCTTCCATTCAACCCCCTCTGAAACTTTTCTCTCACCCCCCCTCCTTCTCCCTGTTCTCTCTTTCATGGCAGCGTTGGTTCAGTCTTTGTCCCACAGCTTACAACATGGCATATTCCATTACGCTGTCGTTCACACAGTCAATCCATCAGTAGCAGCATCTCTGGCACTTTCCGCTCACGCGCTCCCCCTCTGCTCTCTCGCTCCCCCTCTGCTCTCTCGCTCCCCCTCTGCTCTCTCGCTCCCCCTCTGCTTTCTCGCTCCCCCTCTGCTCTCTCGCTCTCCCTCTGCTCTCTCGCTCTCCCTCTGCTCTCTCGCTCTCCCTCTGCTCTCTCGCTCGCTCCCCCTCTGCTCTCTCGCTCGCTCGCCCTCTGCTCATTCGCTCGCTCGCCCTCTGCTCATTCGCTCGCTCGCCCTCTGCTCATTCGCTCGCTCGCCCTCTGCTCTTTCGCTCGCTCGCCCTCTGCTCTTTCGCTCGCTCGCCCTCTGCTCTTTCGCTCGCTCGCCCTCTGCTCTTTCGCTCGCTCGCTCTCTGCTCTGACTGACCTAGTTTCCTGGCCTCGTATCTGATTATCCTGGCCTCTTATTTTTCGCTCGCGCTCTTTTTCGCTCGAGCTTGCTCTCTTTTTCACACTCTCTTTTTTGCGCTCTTTTTTGCTCGCGCTCGCTCTTTTTTGCTCGCGCTCGCTCTTTTTTGCTCGCGCTCGCTCTTTTTTGCTCGCGCTCGCTCTCTTTTTTCTCGCGCTCGCTCTCTTTTTCGCTCGCGCTCGCTCTCTTTTTCGCTCGCGCTCGCTCTCTTTTTCGCTCGCGCTCGCTCTCTTTTTCGCTCGCGCTCGCTCTCTTTTTCGCTCGCGCTCGCTCTCTTTTTCGCTCGCGCTCTCTCTCTCTCCTCGTGACTCAACCGCTTGTTACTCATAATCTAGAGGACATTCACCTTAGCTGAGACAAAACACAGAATAAGCGTAGGCCTGCCTGACTCTACCACTTATCTGTCTGCTCACTCAGTAACTAACAAAGGCTTCCTGATGTTGGTCTACGTTTTAGCTTAAGTCATATAACCCACATGACATACTCTGTAGCAGACTGGCATACTCTTCACAAACACTGACCTGCACGCTGACTAACACACTGTCTGTTGACCAATCGGTGAGTCCGCTGATGACCCTGTGCTCAGTGTTCATTCCGGTCAGGCATGCCTAGTCTCACATTGGTGGGGACCATCTGAGCATTGTACTGTGCATCCAATCATGTCGGTAAATCCATCTGTGGTTTGCTTCATTTTAGCCAATCCCATTATTACCATCTGCCGCAAAGCCCGCCCATTCCAACGTGACAGACTCACAGAAAGCAGAGGGGGACAGCAAAGCAAAAGGTAAGGGGGAGGGTAAAGGTCCCAGTGTGTATGATTAGAAGTGACTTAAACACAAACTGTCATCTCGTGTTATGTTCTCAGAGTACAATAGGTGTGTTTTGTCATGCCCGTCATGCCCGTAATGTGTGTGTTCTGTCATGCCCGTCATGCCCGTAATGCATGTGTTTTGTCATGCCCGTAAGGACCATTGTCCAACACTTGATAATCATAGCACAACATTTATGGTGTTTTTTTTTAATTGTGATTGTAAAATGTTGTTCTTACATTGAGGTTCAAGTGGGATATATTGTCATGTGGTGTGGGATGTTGTGCTTCCTAAGTGTTCAACTTTTAAAGCCAATGGTAGGTTTAGGGTTAGCCAATCGTAACGGTATCACTAGGAATAAACTTAACACATCCATCACTTTAAATTTTTATTTGATTTATTGAACCTTTATTTAACTAGACAAGCCGGTTAAGAACAAATTCTTATTTACATTGACGGCCTACCCCGGACGACGCTGGGCCAATTGTGCGCAGCCCTATGAGACTCCCAATCACGGCTGGATGTGATACACTCTGGAATCGAACCAGGGACTGTAGTGACACCTCTTGCACTGAGATGCAGTGCCTTAGACCGCTGCGCCACTCGGGAGAACTTGACTCTTATTGGATGTGTTTGTTTATTCGGTCGATTTTGTTGGTGAATGACTGCATTTCTCAAGAACAGTATTGTTCCTCTCCCCCCCCAGTAAAAGAATACTGCAAGGCCACATTTGCATTTGAAGCCACAAACCAAGATGAGCTGACACTGAAAGAGGGTGACGTCATACAGATTTTGAGTAAGGTAAGTAAAGCCACCCGGACCAGCACCAGCTGCTGGCCTCTGGCCCAGCCAATACTCCGTTGACTAGCTTAAAGCTACTACTACTCCAAACAGGTTTTAAAACAGTCTACGTAACTGTCCCACATGTAAGGGAGAGAGTTTACTAGAGGATGTATAGGCTTGTTCCCAGCCACATGTTTACACTATACACCTGGAAAATGTGCCTGTTTGCGTATAACACATATAAACACAGTGAGTTATCTATTTGATCCTGGTCAACATGGTCCATCCCAGTCCGTGCTCCTCAGTGTGTTCATCTCACTTCCCGGACCGGACCCAGGTATAGTGGTACTGATTGTCCTCATCCACCTTACTGCACATTCTCCAGCCCTGCTTGTCTATTCTTCCCTAGTGAACTACAGTTGAAGTCAGAAGTTTACATACACCGTAGCCAAATACATTTAAACTCAGTTTTTCACAATTCCTGACATTTAATCATAGTAAAGTGCCTGTCTTAGGTCAGTTAGGATCACTGCTTTATTTTAAGAATGTCAGAATATTAGTAGAGTGATTTATTTCAGATTTGATTACTTTCATCACATTCCCAGTGAGTCAGAAGTTTACATACACTCAATTTGCATTTGGTAGAATTACCTTTAAATTGTTTAACTTGGGTCAAACGTTTTGGGTAGCCTCCCACAATAAGTTGGGTGAATTTTGGCCCATTCCTCCTGACAGAGCTGGTGTACCTGAGTCAGGTTTGTAGGCCTCCTTGCTCGCACACGCCTTTTCAGTTCTGCCCACAAATGTTATATAGGATTGAGGCCAGGGCTTTGTGATGGCCACTCCAATACCTTGACTTTGTTGTCCTTAAGCCATTTTGCCACAACTTAGGAAGTATGCTTGGGGTCATTGTCCATTTGGAAGACCCATTTGCGACCAAGCTTTAACTTCCTGACTGATGTCTTGAGATCTTGCTTCTCCTGCCTCATGATGCCATCTATTTTGTGAAGTGCACCAGTCCCTCCTGCAGCAAAGCACCCCCACAACATGATGCTGCCACCCCCGTGCTTCATGGTTGGGATGGGTGTTCTTCGGCTTGCAAGCCTCCCCCTTTTTCCTCCAAACATAACGATGGTCATTATGGCCAAACAGTTCTATTTTTGTTTCATCAGACCAGAGGACATTTCTCCAATAAGTATGATCTTTGTCCCCATGTGCAGTTGCAAAACGTAGTCTGGCTTTTTTATGGCTGTTTTGGAGCAGTGGCTTCTTCCTTGCTGAGTGGCCTTTCAGGTTATGTCGATATAGGACTTGTTTTACTGTGGATATAGATACTTTTGTACCCGTTTCCTCCAGCATCTTCACAAGGTCCTTTTCTGTTCTGCGATTGATTTGCACTTTTCGCACCAAAGTACATTAATCTATAGGAGACAGAACACGTCTCCTTCCTGAGCTGTATGACGGCTGCGTGGTCCCACGGTGTTTATACTTGCCAACTGTTGTTTGTACAGATGAACGCGGTACCTTCAGGCATTTGGAAATTTCTCCCAAGAATGAACCAGACTTGTGGAGGTCTACAATTTTCTTCTGAGTTCTTGGCTGATTTTATTTAGATTTTACCATGATGTCAAGCAAAGAGGCACTGAGTTTGAAGGTAGGCCTTGAAATACATCCACAGTTACACCTCCAATTGACTCAGGCTGATTGACATAATTTATCAGAAGCTTCTTAAGCCATGACATAATTTTCTGGATTTTTCCAAGCTGTTTAAAGTCACAGTCAACTTAGTGTATGTAAACTTCTGACCCACTGGAATTGTGATACAGTGAATTATAAGTTAAGTAATCTGTCTGTAAACAATTGTTGGACAAATTACTTGTCATACACAAAGTAAATGTCCTATCCAACTTGCCAAAACTATAGTTTGTTAACAATACATTTGTGGAGTGGTTGAAAAATGAGTTTTAATGACTCCAACCTAAGTGTATGTAAACTTCTGACTTCAACTGTAGGTGAATGCTGTGAGCAAGACCTGGTCCAGGACCCTAGGGACAGATTTGAGTATGTAGTCCTAATGATTCTGATTAGGTAGACTTGGGTAGTTTGCTGTAGGCACAGCAACATTTTGTAACAGAAAACTAGTGATCATCTTATTGGACCAGTTCAGGTAGTACCTCTTCCATTTCAGAATGGCCTCTAAACATGACCCCGATCACCATCGAGCACCCTGCTGTGTTTTGGAAGCAGCGTGATGGTAGGAAGCTGTCACCGTAGCAAATAAGTGATCTATTGCAGTTAGCTTCCCTTGACCAGAGACTTGGGACTTGGGTCCCTGTTGAATTTTACACCCTGAAGAAGAGCATGAGTGCCATGACTGGGAACGTGGCCAAGACAGTGCTAGGCCATATGGAGAGGTTGAGTTACCGTTAAGAGGTGGCTCTTGAGTCATGTTTTGTTATTTAAGGCAGACACATTATGACAGATCACGTTTCGCTGTGTATTAATCATGTTTAAGTGCCATCTAGTGTCCATTAAGCAGACTTACATGTGATGTCTAACATGAAGTGAGGTTGTAGGAATCTCCACAGATGCCTTTTATCAGTTTTGAAGCTGATTTTGAATTTGATGATATTGAATCAAATACATAATTGTTTATTCAGAGAATTTGGTTTGATTACCAAATGGCCTGATGCAGATATTTGGAAACTTTCTCAGACTCCTGTTTCTTTTATTTGTATTTTATTTAACTAAGTCAGTTAAGAACACATTCTTACTCACAATTATGGCCAACCCCAGCCAAACCCCCTAACCCGGACAACACTGAGCCAATTGTGCGCCGCCCTATGGGATTCCCGATCATGGCCGGTTGTGATACAGGCCGGGATCGAACCAGGGTCTGTAGTGACTCCTCTAGCACTGAGATGCCGTGCCTTAGACCGCTGCGCCACTTGGGACTCCCTTAGGAGTCTTTGCTATGTTGTTTTATCCTAGCCTTTTCATGGTAATGTTTGAAAAATGCTTGACCAGTAAAGTTGTTATGTTTCAGGACACAGGGGAGCCGGGGTGGTGGAGAGGGGAGATCGGAGGTAAAGAGGGAGTTTTTCCTGACAACTTTGTGACTGTGATGTCAGACGCAGACAAAGAGGTATGATGAAAGAAATAATGAACTCCAGACCCTAGTGGTCTTATCGCTAGATAAGCCTATGTGTAAAGTCAGTCATTTGTGTAATGATCATACATGTTTCATTATTTAAAATGTAAACTATTTCCTTTTATTTTGCAGCCGGCTCCCACATCAAGAGGATCAGTCAAACTGTCTCCCAAGCAGGAAGCAGAAGAGGTAGGCTGGGCTTTCCACATGCTTGTGTTAGAGTACATGGTGTTGGTGTATGCTCACGGAATTCATGTGGGACTCTTCCCTTGATATGGAGAGCAAGTCTAATGAGAGTGGTAGCCTGGGAATGTTCTGTTGACTGGTCAGATTGGGGTCTCTGTCAGGAGTCATCATACACTTTAGATGGGAAATTATGCTTTCTCTATATATTTATACGCGTAAGAGTTACGGAGCTCTGTGTTGATCTCATTTCTAACTAAGCCCCCTCACAGCTGTTCTGTTTAAAGAGAAGTGCAAAATATCACTTTTGTGAGTCTTTGCCTTCAAAAAAAGTATCCTCCAGCTAAATGATTTTAGTATGTTAAAGTTGAATTTCAGGGAAGTTCTTTTAAGAGCAGACTAAAATACTCCTTTAATTGTAAGTAAAGTTCCTGGTACTTGAACTTCAATGTCCCTGTTTATTAACTCTGTTGCCTCCCCGGTGCACACAGTGGCTGCTGTTGTGTCACGGCCCGGTGGAGAGACCATGCTGCTCTGCATCACCATATGGAGGTCAAGCAGCAGCAGTGGTGGTGAACGGCCTTCTGGCCCAGAGCATTAGGAAGTTCTTGCGCCATAATGGATCTCACTGTTGCCCTTTATGTTCTCGGTTCTGCTAGATGCTCAGTAGAGGGCAGACATGAACAATTCTCCATTAAGAGAGGCGGTCAGGCCTCTCTCACTTTCTCTTCCCTTCTCTCTTTTTTTCTTCATCTTTATTTCTAGGTTGTTATTGTGAGCATGTTATAAAGAAGTCCCAGTTTTTGGATTGTTACAGGAAACATCCTAGTAAAATAGAGTGAAGATTGTTTGTGTTATTTAAATATTTTCCCAGTTTCACACTCTTTTTAATGTATAGAAAATGTAAAGTCCCACATTCCCTGTGATTCTTCATGCTCTGGGACCTCGTGACCACAGCATGTAAAACACATCACTTATAGCTCTCAGATTAGATACTGGCGGTAGCTACCACAGTTTGGCTGCAATTCATTCTCAGATATAGCCTTAATGAGGACAGTTGCCATGGAAGTTGTCATCAAACAACAAAGCAGAGCAAATAGAACAGCAGAGGATGTGCTACGATTATTTGATTATTCTTTGCTGGACACTCATCTCCTTTTCAAAAAGAAAAGAAAAACAATAAATGCGTGAGCCTGGGGAGACCAAGTGGCGTTGTTTCAACCTTCGCAGATCTCGACTTTAAGATCATTGTAGAACGGAAAAGAATTGCTTGTTATTTTCATTAGGAGCACGTGCTTCTCTTCTGACTGATGCTCTTGCCTCAGCAGCATTAGAGGTCTGGTGTCACTCCTCAGCCCTCCCTACTCTCACACACTGATGGGCCTGATTCTTTCTAACTCAGGATCAAAGTGTTAGTTGATTTGTAGATCAGGGATTCGGCACAGTGCGTTGCTCAGGCTGACCACATGGAACAGCTGCAGCGTTATCTGCATCTGTGGCACTTGAAGCCTTGTGTTTCGATTGATATACTGTTTTAAATTGGAGATGTATCAGGTAAGAATAAAGTCGAAACATCTTTGTATGTATTACAGAAGCCAGGCAGAAAGGAATAACATGAATTCGGAAGAATTTTAAGAAACTGATGAACAAGAACCAACAATGATTGAACCGACCCTGACATTCTTCTTTGTTAAACGTGATGCACCTGAGCCAAAGTAAAGAAATGTAGTTGGGTCACTGAAAAAACATGAACACATTGTCCCCTTGAACAAACCGTTAAACCCAGGGCACCTTTCTTTGTTGCCATAGCGCCTATTCAAGTAGCTAGATGCAGAGAGACTCTCCCACGTCTTAATAAAAAAATGTTCTCGATGCTTAAATAAGCCTATTGTTAAACCGAATACAGTGGAGCATTAAAGTGCTCTTTCACTCTCTGCTTGTTGACCATCATGGTGCATCTGCTGGGAGTCTGATGATATTTAAACTAACGAGTGCTACTGTAGCTGAATGAGAAGTCCTCTATGTCACATTGACCTACTTTCTGTTTTTTCAGAGACCCAAGAAGCCACCCCCACCATCAAAAAGCATAGGTAAGGCCTGCTTATAATGAATGTGTGACTGTCGTCAACTTCCTTTTTAGATGATCATGTCAACGATTGTAAAAGTCAGGGGCGTAACTTTCACTGGGAACTGGGGGGGGGCGACGACGACATGTCTGTATCACATTCTGAAATGTAATTTTTGCCCCCTCAGTTTTTATAATTGGAATGTGACACACAACGAGGTACTGGTGTGCTTTAGAAACATGCAGACACCTCCAAGCGGTCGGGTAAGCAGTTTGGAGTGTTTATCCGACTGGATTAAAAATAATAATAATGTCCCCCCCACTTCTTAAACAAAGTTGCGCCCTTGGTAAAAGTAGATCACTATCAATTAACAGAGAGGCAGGCAGTGGATTACTTCTTGTCTCTCAGTGTTAGTTTCCAAGAAGCAGGAAGTGGTTTTGCATGCGACTCTTCACTACGTTTTCAAACTTCCCCACTGGTGTCGTCTCTTGCCGAGTGTCAGTACATTATCAATCAATATGGGCAGAAGAACACAAACATGTGCCTCTGCTTGTCTATCGGTGCACCCTGTCACCTAATATCATAATCTCTAGTTATGAATGCTCCAGAGGTGATCATGATTGTAATTAGGCGTTCACGTCTCCATCGGTTTGGTTGACAAGGCAGCCGGTCTTGGGGGTAATGGCCAGAAAGAATGCGATGGAGAGGTGGTGTGTTCTAATCGCTTCCTCACTTGCTCAAAATGATTTATAGATTGGAACGATTTTCTCAGAAGTGGTGACGGCGATAGCTGTGAAGCTCCGGGAGGGGGGGGGGCTAAATTGTCACGTTATTAATTAATGCACTTCCTGCCTTGAACTGAGAGGGCTGTGTTGCACTTTGACCCCGAGGGGTTTGGGATTCAGGGAAAATAAACATCTATGAATTCCCCAACTTTGTTTTGTACCATATTGTAAATTCAGTCCAGATCTGAATCCTTGATTGTCTACTAAGGCGAACAGAGACATGATGCATGTAGATATTTAGGAGCCTTTGACTCCTGTCTAATGGCCCACTGTAGTCTCATGTAGCAGACTTCTAGGGCCCTCATCCCGGCTGTTAATGCGATAAAACCCACTATACCCGGAGGTCTTAACTTTCCCATAGATCTACATCTCTAGAGCGGTGGTTTTCAATCAGGTGTGCTGCAAAACTTTTCCTAATCTTGATTTTAACAAATGTAACACTCACTTAAAAAAAACATGACCTGTGGAATTAACATGGCATTTTGATTTGGGAGCATGGTAACATCTGTGTCGTTGTTTCAAGTCCGGTGCGCTCATGCTGATGTAAAATTTGTATAGTTTAATACGGGATCGGTGTCCCGACCTCGGGACGGTTGAGCTAACGGCTAATGTGATTAGCATGAGCTTGTAGGAAACAAAATCCCAGGACATAGACATATCTGATATGGGTAAAAAGCTTCAATTCTTGTTAATCTAACTGTACTGTCCAATTTACTGTAGCTACTACAGTGGAAGAATGCCATGCTATTGTTTGAGGAGAGGGCACAATTATGAACTTTAAAATGTATGAATAAACCTATTAGGCACATTTTGGCAGTCTTGATACAACATTTTGAATAGTTATGCAATAGTTCATTGGATCTGTCTAAAATGTTGCACATACACTGCTGCCATCTAGTGGCCAGTGTCTTTATTGCGCCTATGCTAGAATAATTCATTATGGCCTTTCTCTTGCATTTCAAAGATGATGGTACAAAAAAATATTTTACCAGATCTAATGTTTTATATACTCCTACATTAAATTCACATTTACACAGACTTCAAAGTGTTTCCTTTCAAATTTCAATCATTAATATGCATGTCCTGAGCTACAGGCACTTAGATTTGGGTATTAGATTTGGTTCATTTTAAATTGGTTTGGTTGCACTATTACAATGCTGAAAACCACTTGTCTCTAGCCCAAACCATTCAAAAGTGAAGACCCATTTCACCCACTTCATTTTTTCCGTTCTACTGATCATGGGATGCTCTTAAAGGGCTACACACAAATTAATCATCATGAGTAAGGAACTATGAAAATGGTTCAATTAAATCTTATTTAATTTTTTTAACCATATCACAGAAAATTTATGATTTACAGTTGTTGGTTGACATGATACAGTGCCTTTAAAGTCATCCTACCCCTTGACTGTTTCCACATTTGGTTAAGTTACAGCCTTATTCTAAAATAGATTAAATAGAAACAAATCCTCAGCAATCTACACACTACCCCATAATGACAAAGTAAAAACAGGTTTTTAGAAATGTTTGCTAATTTTTTGAAAATAAAAAACAAATGCCTTATTTACATAAGTATTCAGCTCCTTTGCTATTAGACTTGAAATTGGGTGCATCGGGTGCATCGGGTGCATCCTGTTTCCATTGATCATCCTTGAGATGTTTCTACAACTTGATTGGAGTCCACCTGTGGTAAATTCAATTCATTGGACATGATTTGGAAAGGCTGTCTATATAAGGTCCCACAGTTGACAGTGCATGTCAGCAAAAACCAAGCTGTGAGGTCAAAGGAATTGTGCGTAGAACTCCGAGACAGGATTGTGTCGAGGCACAGATCTGGGGATGGGTTATAAACAAAACATTTCTGCAGCATTGAAGGTCCCCAAGAACACAGTGGCTTCCATCATTCATGTTTGGAACCACCAAAACTCATCCTAGAGCAATCGGGGGAGAAGGGCCTTGGTCAGGGAGGTGACCAAGAACCTGATGGTCACTCTGACAGAGTTCCTCTGTGGAGATGGGAGAACCTTCCAGAAGGACAACCATCTCTGCAGCACTCCTCCAGGCCTTTATGGTAGAGTGGCCAGACGGAAGCCATCCTCAGTAAAAGACAAATGACAGCCCCCTTGGAGTTTGCCAAAAGACACCTAAAGACTTTCAGACCATGAGAACAAGATTCTCTGGTCTGATGAAACCAAGATTGATCTCTTTGACCTGAATTCCAAGCGTCACGTCTGGAGGAAACCTGGCACCATCCCTACGGGGAAGCATGGTGGTGGCAGCATCATGCTGTGGGGGTGTTTTTCAACTGCAGGGACTGGGAGACTTGCCAGGATCGAGACAAAGATGAACGGAGAAAAGTACAAAGATCCTTGATGAAAACCTGCTCCAGAGTTCTCAGGACCTCGGACTGGGGCAATGGTTCACCTTCCAACAGGACAACAACCCTAAGCACACAGCCAAGACAATGCAGGAGTGGCTTCGGGACAAGTCTGAATGTCCTTGAGTGGCCCAGCCAGAGCCTTGACTTGAACCCAATCGAACATCTCTGGAGAGACCTCAAAATAGCTGCCCAGCCAACATGGCAGATCTTGACAGGATCTGCAGAGAAGAATGGGAGAAACTTCACAAATACAGGTGTGCCAAGCTTGTAGTGTCACACCCAAGAAGATTCAATGCTGTAATCGCTGCCTAAATTATAAATTAACAAACATTTCTCAACCTGTTTTTGCTTTGTCATTATGAAGTATTGTGTGTAGATAGAATAGCCAAATCAATCAAGCACCTTTCACCTAGATATCTGTCTTTTATTTTTTATTTTGTTAACCGGGTAGGCTAGTTGAGAACAAGTTCTCATTTGCAACTGCGACCTGGCCAAGATAAAGCAAAGCAGTTCGACACATACAACAACACAGAGTTACACAAAGAATAAACAAACATACAATCAATAATACAGTAGAAAAATCTATATACAGCATGTGCAAATGAGGTAGGATAAGAGTGGTAAGGTAAGGTAAATAGGCCGTGGTGGCAAAGTAATTACAATATAGCAATTAAACACTGGAGTGATAGATGTGCAGAAGATGAGTGTGCAAGTAGAGGTACTGGGGTGCAAAGTAGCAAAATAAATAACAGTATGGGGGATGAGGTAGTTGGATGGGCTATTTACAGATGGTGCGGTGATCTGTGAGCTGCTCTTACAGTTGGTGCTTAAAGCTAGTGAGTGAGGTAAGAGTCTCCAGCTTCATAGATTTTTGCAGTTCGTTCCAGTCATTGGCAGCAGACGGCCAAAGGAAGAATTGGCTTTGGGGGTGACCAGTGAGATATACCTGCTGGAGCGCATGCTACAGGTGGGTGCTGCTATGGTGACCAGTGAGCTGGGCTTTACCTAGCAGAGACTTGTAGATGACCTGGAGCCAGTGGGTTTGGCGACGAATATGAAACGAGGGCCAGCCAACGAGAGCATACAGGTCGCAGTGGTGGGTAGTATATGGGGCTTTGGTGACAAAACGGATGGCACTGTGATAGACTGCATCCAATTTGTTGAGTAGAGTGTTGGAGGCTATTTTGTAAATTACATCGCCGAAGTCTAGGATCGGTAGGATGGTCAGTTTTACGAGGGTATGTTTGGCAGCATGAGTGAAGGATGCTTTGTTGTGAAATAGGAAGCTGTTTCTAGATTTAATTAGTGGATTGGAGATGTTTTAATGTGACTCTGGAAGGAGAGTTTACAGTCTAACCAGACACATAGGTATTTGCAGTTGTCCACATATTTTAAGTTAGAACCGTCCAGAGTAGTGATGCTGGATGGGCGGGCGGGCAGGTGCTGGCAGCAACGGTTGAAGATCATGCATTTAATTTTACTTGCATTTAAGAGGAGTCGGATGCCACGGAAGGAGAGTTGTAATGGCATAGAAGCTCGTCTGGAGGTTAGTTAAGTGTCCAAAGAAGGGCCAGCGATATACAGAATGGTGTCGTCTGCTTAGAGGTGGATCAAAGAATTACCAGCAGCGAGAGCGACATCATTGATGTGTCCCTGTGTTGATTGGAAGAAATCTGAGTTTTCTCTTCTTTTAGGTTCATGTTTCCAAATGGTGTTAATACTTATTGCAAGAACGCCTCCTATCTAGGAAACATCTGAAGTTTCAGGTGCTTGCAGAGCACTGCAAAGATTTCTGTACTCTCCCTTTTAGTCTGCACAGGAAACACTTGAGTATCTCACATCCTCCTCCTGCTTGCAGAATGTCTGTTCAGTTTGCTCTGTGTACGAGTGGCTGTCCTCATAGACTCGTAGAGCGATTGTAAAGAGAGGGGGATGTTACTAACCAACAGGAACATGTTTCACTTTTCAGCTCGCAAACCCGAGGTCCCGTTGGCTGACAAGAAGCCCCTGCATCCGCATCCTGAGGACCGAGGTAAAGTTCGCCCTCTTCCCCATCCTTCCACCTACCTGCCCTTTCCCATTAAGGGATGAGAAACCTTTCCCATCTCCTCTCTGGGTGCTGCCAACACTTCCCACCTTCCAATCAGCTCCAAGGGACGTGGCTCTCCAGATGAGGTCAATAGGCTCACACCGGTCACCTTCTCTCAGATATCACATACATTTTTATATTAGTGTTACTACACAACCTGGCCCTGGTGCGGTTGTGTGTAGTTACGAAAAAGCGACACTCCTATGTGCCGAACCTTTAGTCTCCGTATAGTATAAATTAGTCTTAAGTCTCACACCAATGTAGAGTTTGCTCTGGCTTGAGCATTTGCACCCGGAAGATGTAAGCTGTAATTTTGACATTTGCCTTTGTGTTTGGGCCCCTCTTAAAATCACATGAATAACTTCATGACTAACTAACTGTATATGCTCACTAAAGCTGATCCCAAGGGTCTAGACTCAAGACAGACACCTGTTCATACAGATCAAGAGAAACACAGGGATTCACATCCTTGTAGTGTTTGTGTTGACAGTTGATCCACTTGTAGGGAAATGATGATGCAAATATCCTTTTGGTCCCCTCACTTAGTCAGTGAGCAGCAGCTGCACCTGTCCTGCTATGCCTACCTGACCATAGCATATCCTACCACAGGCTATTAGAGGACAACAGTCTCAATCTTTTCACTTCACATGTTGTGTCGTCTTGGATAAAAACAACACTCGTGTCCTCTTCAGCCTTCTCTTTATTAAGATGTGGTTTACACAGTTATTGGACAATCAGATGTACAGTGAATTGCAATCAGAAATTTGAGAGCACTTTGGCCTCTACTTCACATATAATATGGATGGTTTTAATAATTGATCCTATAGAAATTCTATGATAGGAGACATTATGCATCTCTTTGGAGGTGTGTGCGTGGGAGCGTAGGGCCTATATATATATATATATATATATAGAATTAATTTGTTTTAGTGCGGTGTTCCAAATGCCTATCTTTCCATTTTTATTATTGTTTGTCTTGTTGGTCCTGTCTCCTTCGCTCCTTCTGTTCTGTGTGCACTGCGCACCTTCCCACTCAGACACGGACATCAAGCCCCACCCCCTGCCACTCGCAACAAAGACGAAAGATCGTCTTCCTCTCTGACAACAAGCAACTTCAACTTGCTATTTACATTTGAGGTTTGGTCCAACATAATCGGTCGTATGGACAACCAAACGCATTGAGACATTATTTTTTCTGTGATAGAGGAGAAATTAACCTTTTGTGATGATACCCTTTTTATGTATCGACTCCCAAAATTTGAAACAGAGCAGACCCTACTAAGACAAGAGTATCAATGAATAACATTGTCGAAAATTTTTGCTCCGTTTCTGTCATGCACAGCATTGCTGTACCACATACCGCTAGCAGCATTTTATCCACTGTCTTACAGTGCCTTTGGAAAGTATTCAGACCCCTTGACTTTTTACACATTTTGTTACGTTACAGCCTTATTCATTGTTTTAATAATCCTCATCAATCTACACACAATACCCCATAATGATAAAGCAAAATGTGTTTTTGCTAATTTAACTGAAATATTCAGACCCTTTTCTTAGTACTTTGTTGAAGCCCCTTTGGCAGAAATTACAGCATCGAATCTTCTTGGGTATGATGCTACAAGCTTGGCACCTGTATTTGGGTTTCTCCCATTCTCTGCAGATCCTGTCAACTTCTGTCAGGTTAGATAGGGAGCGTCGCTGCAGAGCTATTTTGAGGTCTCCAGAGATGTTCGATTGGGTTCAAGTCTGGGCTCTGGCTGGGCCACTCAAGGACATTCAGAGACTTGTCCCGAAGCCACTCCTACATTGTCTTGGCTGTGTGATTAGGGTCGTTGTCCTGTCGGTAGGTGAACCTTCGCCCCAGTCTGAGGTCCTGAGAACTCTGGAGCAGGTTTTCATCAAGGATCGCTCTGTACTTTGCTCCGTTCATCTTTGCCTCAATCCTGACTAGTCTCCCAGTCCCTGCCTTTGAAAAACATCCCCACAGCATGATGCTGCCACCGCCATGCTTCACAGTAGGGATGGTGCCAGGTTTCCTCCAGGTGTGACGCTTGGCATTCAGGCCAAAGATTTCAATCTTGCTTTCATCTGACCAGAGAATCTTGTTTCTCATGGTCTGAGAGTCTTTAGGTGTCTTTTGTCCAATCAATTGAATTTACCACAGGTGGACTCCAATAAAGTTGGAGAAACATCAAGGATGATCAATGGAAACAGGATGCATCTGAGCTGCGTTTCACGTCTCATAGCAAAGGATCTGAATACTTATGTAAATAAGGCATTTCAATTTATTTATTTTTATTACATTTGCAGAAATGTCCTAACCTGTTTTCACTTTGTCATTATGGGGTATTTTGTGTAGATTGCTGAGGATTTGTATTTATTTAATCCATTTTAGAATAAGACTGTAACGTAACAAAATGTGGAAAAAGTAAAGGGGTCTGAATACTTTCCGAAGTAGTCTGTTTTATAAATGTACAATGAGCATATAAAGACGTGTGTGTGTGTGTGTGTGTGTGTGTGTGTGAGGAATTGGCAACTTGTTCTCATTCTGAGAAATAAGCACCTTATCCAGGTAGGCCGCTGATTTCAACATCTTAACAAAGTGAACAGACTGTTGTTCAAACAGTTGGAGATTGACAGGAGGGTGTATTCATTGTTAGCAAGCAAATAGATCCTAGTGGGCAGACTTTAAATATAACGATTAGCTGGTTACTCACTACCAGGTGGGCTTGTTTTCTAAATTGCCTGCTACCAGATGTTGGTCATTTAGTGGATGTGCATTGTGCATATTTCTGGTTAAATTTGTAACAAATGTTGTTTTTACCGTTTAATTGTGCAACTGAGTGTATTTAGAGAGAACGTTAAAAAAAAATCTAGATAGATTTTGTGAATTGCCCATAAATTTGAAAAGACTCATGATGTGATTTTTAGGCCATATCGCCCAGCCATAATCCCTGTTGGTTTCAGAACAGTCAGCTGCAGCCCATTGTCTGGTATTTTAATGTGAATTGTGTCACTGAGACGCTGTTGCTCGACAGCAATGTGCTACTTTTTCAGTATGTTTTATGAACAGGCAGTCAGCTTCCTGACCAACGTCTCTGGGATGTTCATGTTTACAGTTAACACACTCTAATGCCAGGGAACTAATCAAATAAGTCAACTCGATTGGGCCTAATCTATGATTTGAGAGAGGGGAAGCGAAGGGGAACACTGATTTGCGTAAGAAGGCTGGAGAGGTTGTTAACAATTGTCAGACAAAGTGCTTGTTGTGAGTGTGCCGTTAACACGGTGTTTAAGTTGTCTCTGTAATTAGTCACTTATTATAAGAAACAAGGAGGTTGATCTATCTGCTGAAGACATATCACAGGCCTGTCTTCTGACTTACTTTTGTGTGTGTGTGTTTTGTTTGTTTTCAGGCCCTTTTTGTATACTCTGTCTCTTTTACGTAATTCAATGGTTAATCAATCAATTGTCAATCAATCGTGATTCAATATTACTTCCATTTTTGTGGACAAGCAAACTTCCATCATATGTTAAGGACGTCTCAAGGTTCTGCTCACCTGAGTTAGAATACCTCATGATAAGATGTAGACCACACTATTTCTGTAGTGTGATATAGAGCATCCCCAATCAATTGGACGAGTCACTATTATGTAGGTGGATGGAAATGATCCAAACATTTAGTTTGAATATAGTAATAATAAACGACACATCAATCTGACTCCATTATCCTGTGACTGCTTTAGGGCCATAATCGTATCCAGTGAGTATAGCCAAGGTTGCTAGCCTTGCGCCGCCACTCGGAATACTATAAGATGCACGTGTCTAGGTTTACCGTTGTGCAATTATTAAGAGGCTAAGCAACAAGGAGCTAATATCTTGCAATCGATGTCTTCGCATTCAATTATTAAGTAAACCTTAGCTCAGAGATGCACAGTTAGAGACCAAGCATATATGCTATGTAAATTGTGAATTAAATTTACCATTAGACATTTCACCAAATAATTCAAGGAATCTTATTCAAATGTGAGGACTACAGTTCATATCCATTTAAAAGTAATCCAATGTTTTACAGTTACACAATACGAATACAATAAATAAAAAAAGTATATTTACCAGAAATCTTCACTGTAAAAAGAAGAAAAAACGATATGATATGATATATGATAGAGCAAGAACACACCCCTCTTTGAACTCTCCGCCTTCCGACGAACAGAATAACACCATTTCTCTGCATCACTAAACCCGGAGCACTTGCAGTACAATGAAACATATCGACATTCAACAACTCTTTCTGAACTCTTGAAACAATCCAAACATGACAATTAAATTCACACAGTAACGTTCATTTTGCCAATTAAAGTCTGGAACCAACAAGACCATGCACAGCTTCTACCCCCACGCCATAAGACCGCTAAACAGTTAGTTCTAGTAGCTATTGGTTAACTATCTGCATTGATCCTTTTTACACTTATTTTTTTACTCATTGCACACGCTGCTCTTACTGTTTATTATCTATCCTGTTGCCTAGTCACTTTATCCCAACCTAATATTGTACATGTCTACCTCCAATTACTTCATACCCCTGCACATCGACTCGGTACTGGTACCCTGTGTTTTTAGCCAAGTTATCATTACTCATTGTGTATTTATTCCTTGTATCATTATTTTTCTTTTATGTCTCTATTTTATTTCTCTCTGCTTTGTTGGGATGTGCCCTAAGTAAGCATTTCACTGTTATTCTACACCTGTTGTTTACGAAGCATGTGACAAATACAAGTTACATAAAATGTCATTGTATTTGAGTACTTAATGTTATAATGAGTCATGCAGTGTTTAAGTACCCATCAATAGGAACATTTCATAGCTCACGGGGTTAAGGTGATATCAATGAATTAGTTCCGGAACTATCAGCTTGTGTGTGCAAATGTATCTCAACCTCGAGACAGGCTTGAATCGTGTTGGACCGCCGTGCTAACGGCACATTATGTGAGTCCAGGAAACCAGAAGCCTAATATACACCGAACAAAAATATAATGAAACATGGTCCCATGTTTCATGAGCTGAAATAAAATATCCCAAAAATGTTCCATATGCACAAAACGTGCACAGTCCAATACTCAAACCTTTGTGCACAAATTTGTTTTACATCCCTGTTAGTGAGCATTTCTTCTTTGCCAAGTTGTGGCATATCTAGAAGCTGATTTTAAACAGCATGATCATTACACACGTGCACCTTGTGCTGGGGACAATATAAAGGCCTCTCTAAAATGTCCAGTTTTGTCACACAACATAATTCCATGGATGTCTTAAGTTTTAAGGGAGTGCGCATTTGGCATGCTGACTGCAGGAATGTCCACCAGAGCAGTTACCAGATAATGAAATGTTAATTTCTCTACCATAAGCCGCCTCCAACGGTGTTTTAGAGAATGAATTCTGTAGTACTTCCAACCGGCCTCACAACCGCAGAACACGTATGGTTTGCTGATGTCAACGTGAACAGTGTGCCCCATGGTGGGGTTATGGTATGGGCAGGCATAAGCTACGAACACAATTGCATTTTATCGATGGCAATTTGAATGCACAGAGATATCGTGATGAAATCCTGAGGCCCATTGTTGTGCCAATAATCCGCCACCATCACCTCATGTTTCAGCATTATAATGCACAGCCCAATGTCGCAAGGACCTGTACACATTTCCTGGAAGCTGAAAATGTCTCGCCTGCACACTTACCAGACATGTCACCCATTGAGCATGTTTGGAATGCTCTGGATCGACGTGTACAACAGCGTGTTCCAGTTTCCCGCCCATATCCAGCAACTTCGCACAGCCATTGAAGAGCAGTGGGACAACATTCTACAGGCCACAATCAACAGCCTGATCAACTCTGTGAAGCTGTGTCGCGCTGCATGAGGCAAATGGTGGTCACACCAGAATCTGACGGGTTTTCTGATCCAAGCCCCTACTTTCTTTTTTTTTAAGGTACAGTATCTGTGACCAACAGATGCATTTCTGTATTCCCAGTCATGTCAAATCCATAGATTAGGGCCTAATGAATTTATTTCAATTGATTTGATTTCCTTATTTGAACTGAAACTCTTTGAAATTGTAGCATGTTGTGTTTATTTTTGTTCAGTATATATTTAGCAATTCACTTCTAATTTATATGTCCTGTACTTTATTTTTTACTTAGTAACTCTGGATAAAAGTGTCAGGTAATTAACAAAAATATACATTTAGCCTAAGTGTTTAGCTTTTTATGAGTTTAATGTAAGTTTTCTTTTAGTTTCATTGTAAAATTCCCTTTGCTTTTTATATCTATCGTAGCTCCAGGGTTTTAGTCTGAGGGCCGCGCGCTATTGGCCCAGCGTCATCCGGGTTTGGCCGGGGTAGGCCGTCATTGTAAATAAGAATGTGTTCTTAACTGACTTGCCTAGTTAAAAATGTTATTTGCATGTAGCGTTATGATGTCATGGGGGTAAATGGAGGGACAATGTGACAGTGAGCGGACGGCTACTGCATATTTTTTCTTCCAGGCAATCCATTGTGACAGGCCTTTATTAGCAGTCCTTTAGCCTAGATTATGTGTCTGTTTTTGGCTTACATCTGGGCTTCTTGCACATTTGCCCATTTCATGCACGAAGGCGCTTTGGTATTAACGTGAAGTGCTGCACTTACACACATTCACTGTACGCTACAGAAGTGATGTCACTGGCAGTCCTCAGGGTGGCTGAAAAGCTTTCCTTCACCCTGGCACTAACCCCGTTCAAAGGATGACTTCGGGGACACGGTGACACTTCCCTTCTCTCTAGGCCTCGATTAGCTAAAAGAAACACCTTGCTGTTTTACACTTTGCATATCTTATCGCCCTTTATGCATATGAATAATTTGTCACAGCGTTGTTTGTTTGTTTATTTCTCTGTCAGGAATGAAGCATTTCCCTAATGAGATTAGGGGTTGTCTATTTTAATATTTCAGTGGAATATCCCTGGGAATAGTTGATGCTTACATGTCCTGGCAGCTGAGAATGAAGAATGAATGTGCCTAAAACAACCAGGACCTCGTGCAACCTCCATGATCTTGAAATGTATACAGTACTGTGCATACAATCTGAAATATTTTGTCACAATGATCATTCCGTCTCTCTGTCTCTCTCTCTGTCTCTCTCTGTGTGTGAAGGTGACAAGACAGATCAAAAACTGTCAAAGCCTACTGCCCCTCTGGTCCCACCCAAGAAACCTGTCCCCCCGCCAGGCAAGAGTAAACCAGGCGTCCTCCCCCCAAAACGTCCAGACAAGCCTCTCGCACCCTCCCTAGGGGCCAAGTAAGCCTCCCATCCTTCTACCCGTCCCCTGTTCTTCCAGCTTTCCCTTTGTTCATATTGGATATTCACTTGAGGAAGGACAACATTGTGCAGTAGTAGGTTTTATTGGCGAATTCGCAGTCATAGACTAAGTTGTACACCAATTTACAATCCTAATAATACAATAGTAAAATCCTAGACTAGCATAAACGTTTATGGTACCATTTAAAATATGCTGAAAATATCTTTCCTGTTTTGCTATTTAAGTCTCAATGTGTAGCACAAAGGCCTTTTTGAAATCCAGTTGCATTCCTAACATAATGTACCTATAACTCCAGCCATCAGGATGGTATTACTGCCACTACTGTTCACAGCTCTAGTAATGTTTTGCTGCTGTTATTGTTGTTATCCCCCTCCTCTACAGGCACAATGGAGAGGTGCCTTCCACACTTCCAAAGTCTGATTTTGAGCCAACGTTACCCAGCAAACCAAAAACACTGTTGGGTGACTGGGGGGACAAAGCCCTTGACATGGGTATGTAATGGCTCCACTTTCTATTTTGAAGTCCGTGACATCATTATTTGTTATGCTCATCTTGCTCCAAACACAGGGTCACGTTTCATCTATAAAACCATATATACACTTCCAGCTTCTTAGGTTGAATGTTTCTTTATGCGTATAACCTCCTGAGTGGCGCAGCGGTCTAACGAGGCAACAGACACCCTCGTTCGAATCCAGGCTGTATCACAACCGGCCATTATTGGGCGTCACGCAATGGGCCCAGCGTCGTCCGGGTTTGGCCGGTGTAGGCCGTCATTGTAAATAAGAATTTGCCTGTTGTCACGACTTCTGCCAAAGTCGTTGCCTCTCCTTGTTCGGGCGGTGCTCGGCGGTTGACGTCACCGGCCTTCTAGCCATCATTGATCCATTGGTTTTGTCTTGTCTTCCCACACACCTGTTTTCATTCCCATTCATTACCTGTTGTGTATTTAACCCTCTGTTTCCCCTCATGTCTTTGTCAGAGATTGTTTTATTGTCAAGTGTTGTTTTATGGTGTATAGGTGCGCGACGGGTCCTCGTACCCATGTTCGTTTATGTATGTACGTATTTAGTGTTTGGAGCATGATAAGTGGACTTATATTAAAAGACTCCGTTTGACTCTCCTGCGCCTAACTTCCCTGCCACCTATACACACACGACACCTGTTTAAATAAAAATGTTAATGAAATGCATAAAACCAGTTAGTCTATATAGCTGTGGTAAAATAAAGTTCCTTTACACTCGTGGGATTTGGCCTATATTGATAGGGCTGCATTTAAATGTTTCTTACAGAAGAAATATGAAAATGCATAAGCATGGTGGCAATTTAAAGAGCACAGTTTGGAGGTTTCAATGACTCAAAGAAGAGTCACAAGGTGCTTTTTTTTTTAAACTCTCCTAGCTGTGCTGTTGAGGAACTAGAACAAGCTCACTTGTAGTTTTGTTTGGAACACAAGCCTGCATCCCCGCCATCCACACAATTGCTGTTGTTGTTTACGCAATCCTAGAACGGTCCATTTTAAATGGCGATCTGGGTCAGGAGGGCATACTTTGAAAGGTTGTCACAATAGACACACACAAGCTCATTGTGTTCAGAACATCCCAGGGTATGACGCGATGTCATCTTTTTAACTATAAATCGAACACAGTGATCATAAATGTTGGCACTGTATATGACATGATATGGAGAATGGGAAGTGCATATTTGGACTCACAGGTGTTTGGCTTTCTTGTATGACATCAAATCGGTATTTATTTTAATCCTAAATGTCATCTTTCAAAATAGATTGAGTCCTCTTAATTTACAGCATTTCCCTCACCCGGACAACACTTCTTCTTTCACAATTAATGGGAGGGAGGGGGGCAACTTGTTGCGTGTGATGCTCATATTCAGAACGGCTGTCAGTTAAAACCCATACAGAGCTGTGAAGCGCAGAGCCAGAGCTCTGACGTCATTTATAGCACCTTACTGTACAGCCACTGTGTTCCAATTTAGACACTTATCAGTGTCCAGATCAGCCATTTTCAACCTACATACGGCTACGAATGTTTTTCAAAAATAAAGAGCTTACTTCATTCATTTTATTGTTTCAATACTTGCTTATAGACATTTCGGTAATGATGTATTTTCTTCAGTGTGTGCCGACCCTATTGTTTTTGCATCCATTAGCAGTACCTACCTACAGTTATGACCCCCACTAGTTGTTTATGGCCCTCCACTATGTCCCATTTAAAGTGTCTGCGTGCCTGTCCATGTGGAGTAACACCAATGACTGAATATCAATGGACAAAGCCATCGACCACGTGACACCATTCATTCTTATGTGAAGACTCAATAGTGCATTGAAGCCAAATGTAGTCGGTCAAGATGGCGTCTCATGGAGACATAACATGTGCGGTTAGAGCTACTCTGGGGAGTGATGTTGCAGGCTAGCTCAGTGCTGCTCCCTCTCATTGAGTAACCGAGGCAGATCGAGGTACTGCAGGCTGCCATTAGCAACTAAATTCTAAACATTTTATTTGCACGGAGATTGACCATAAAGACTGATATTTTTCCAATCACTAGAATGGGGGATGCTAACTGCCTGCAGTACCAGGGTCAGCCTTTAACCTCCGTGGCTTCAATGAGAGGGGGCAGTCGTTCTCTCCTGCGTACCACCAGCACCAGTTGTGTGTGTGTGTAGCATTCTGCAGTAGGTCCCTCTGTGTTTTTAATTGAGTTTTGGGATGAGTTGCTACTGGCTGATGGTGTTCTATCTAAACTGAGGATTAGTGCAGTAGATCCATATTGGAGTTGTGGATTACTCCTCCTGCCACAACAGGCTGTTGGAGTAATGTTCCCAAGAACAGGAAACACTGACCTAAAAAGAGGGGGATGAGCTGAAACCCCTTTTTAATCATTCAGACATTCATTTGTGGGCGACGACATGTTTACTGTTGCCTTTGTTCTTTGTTCTTTAAAGGTTGATTCGGGGGCATTCTTTTCAATTTTTCCTTCCAACATTTAAAAAGTCCAGTACCCTTTTTGTGCCCATTAAGAGCTTAGTTTTTTACTAACATTCTGCATATTTTGTGTGTTTGGTTTGCCCTTTGACACGTACCGGTAGATTCACACTGCATCACAGATGCAAAATGAGACATCCGTAAACTCTGAAACGCATTCAAAGTCGACTGGTTTAATTTCAGCATCACGATTTCCTCTCTGAAGCAATTCAGGCCTACCGTAACACATGATCAAATGCTGTAAGATATATTGACAGCTCCGTAAAATCCCAAATGACTAAAATACTTAGTTTTTATTTTTAGAGTTTGTGTCGCTAATGTGTTGATTTAATCCTCTAAAGCCATGGGTGAATAGGTTTTTGGATGATAGAGGGAGAGAGGAGGAGGATGGAGGGATAAAAGAGGATGAGAAAGAGGGAGGGAGGTTGGCTATGTTTACATCACCTCTCATTTCATGCCAAGGACAATCACAAACAGGAATACACAAGAGAAAAGCTTTTAGGAAGAGATAAAGGCATGGCGATCGAGCTAAGGGAAGACAAGGGAGTTTAGGCGAGGTGAGTTCTTAGAATCATGACACCATGGAGGTAAAAGTTTCCTGGGGAGTCGTGTCTGTGACCCACGTCACTAAAAGCATCAAAAGAGCTGCTAAAACCATAGGTCATTAGCCCCGTGGGATTAGGGTGTGAAAACACTCCTCATTCTCCTTTATGTCAACTTCACTCCCCTGGGAGTTCTGTAATGTTACTAAAAGTCCTGCCTATAGTCTTTATATAGAACGTTAACACATAATTTGAAGGGTACCTAATAATCAATCAAAAAAATGTATGAATCATTACTCCCGCATTTGTTATTGTTACTAAGCTAGTTATTCTCACATTTGTGTATATTTCCTTAAACGTTCTGCTTATTCTTTTACCCGGTATTGCTGGAATGTCTACCAATGGCATGCCCATTTTTTTGTGAGAAATTGCAGGTCACTCAAAACATTAAGTATTTATATAAATCGCGCTCACTTTAGATTAGGGACTGCAAAAAATACTTTACTAATGATTACTAAATGGTTTGTAAGTGTGGGAGTAATGATTACTAAATGGTTTGTAAGTGTGGGAGTAATGATTAATAAATGGTTTGTAAGTGTGGGAGTAATGATTACTAAATGGTTTGTAAGTGTGGGAGTAATGATTACTAAATGGTTTGTAAGTGTGGGAGTAATGATTACTAAATGGTTTGTAAGTGTGGGAGTAATGATTAATAAATGGTTTGTAAGTGTGGGACTAATGATTACTAAATGGTTTGTAAGTGTGGGAGTAATGATTACTAAATGGTGATCACACAATTTTATAAATGGTTTATTACGTGTTACCCGTAGGACTATATAGTGCTTACCTGGAAGTTTTTCTCAAAGATTGTCATACTGTGTGGCGGTTTCAGTGTGTACAATTCTCAATGAAATGTGATTACAGCCCCATTCCTTAGTTGGTCTTCTTCCCAGAACTGTGTCTCTTCAGATGAAAAACCTGTGTGTTCTTCTATTTCTCATTGAAAGGAAAACACAAGGCGATAGAATAACAACTACTGTTCAGTGGTTTTGGTTGCAGCGTCTTATGTTCCATTTCATGAAAAGCCTATGATCTTTCTGCTGTCTGCATTTGTAAAGAAAAGTGCTGTTATTTACTTTTCTCTATACTCCTCTCCCTCTGTATCTGTCTCGGTCTGTTTCTTGAAGACCTGATGAGCTTTGATGATCTGTCATCTACCTCTGAGAAGCTGTCTCACCCCACCGCTAACAGACCAAAGATGGCTGGAAAGAGGCTTCCCGCTCAGTTTGGAGGAGGCCACTCTGTGAGTACACAGACATACCAACACGCTACCGAGGACACAACTCTGCACACAGACATACCAACACGCTACTGAGGACACAACTCTGCACACAGACATACCAACACGCTACCGAGGACACAACTCTGCACACAGACTTGTAAAACCACATACATTACGTTTGCAAATTCCTCTCAAAAACACATTTGGCTGGCGGGCCCTATCTGAACAGCAAATGTACATCACCGCATTCCATACACAGATATCGCACCTTATCTGAACCTCATGATGGGTCGGGGGAGTTGATGTGAGTTTGGGAATAGGTTGCAAAGACATCAGATATTTGAGTTACATAAAAAGAATAGCAGATATTTGAGTTACATGAAAAGAATAGCAGATATTTGAGTTACATGAAAAGAATAGCAGACATTTGAGTTACATGAAAAGAATAGCAGACATTTGAGTTACATGAAGGGCTGAGAGGAGAGCTGTCAGGTCGCTCCGATTTGTCTGAGATTGACTGAGTTCCCTGAAGAGTAATGTGAAAGCTTTCCTTTAGAAACAGATTAACAAGCCTGTGAGTATGTCTGTGAGTGTGCCTGTGAGTCTGTCTGTCTGAGGATGTCTGGTAAGGTGTGTCAACTACTGAGCAGACCAGTTTTGTATTTTTGTCTTCTCAGCCAAACAAGGACATCAGCGTGGAGAAAACCTTCATGTTTGACGAAGAGGACCGCCCCAAGCCAAAGTTGATAGACGCAAGAAAGGTAACAATGACATTGACGTGTCTGATTGCATTGGTTAGTGTCTAACCTGTATTGAACTTGTATTTGTGTTACACCAACCTCATTCCAGAACAACTGTTTTGTATGTATGGCAATAAAGTTTTCTGAGTCTGAATCAGTGGCCCAAATGCACATTAGATCTATCTCTATTCCAATACAAATCATCCCAAATGGATGCTAATTGCTGCAAATTAGTCACTTCAGCCAATATTTGCACTCAGCAAGGAATTAATATAGAGGATACAACACCCCAAAAAGAACAGCAATATATATGTCTCCGTTCAGAAACTGAGTCAGGTTTGTCTATAGATATTAACTAATACATCCTCGGAAAACTGCAACCGTCTTGTGATCTTCGGGTTAAATCATTGAGACCTCTCTCAGTTCCTCTGGGCAATCCCTCACTAATAGGCGCTGTCCTCCTGCCAGGTTGTTTTCCTCCTGGCATCCCTCTCGCCGTCCCTCCCTCCCTCCCTCTGTATGTAAGCCACCCTGTTGCTGTATGAAAGCCCTCTTATCTTGATGAACCCTGATCCCACCGGCTCCAGTACAGCACAGTCGCAAGCCTCTGGCATTAAGCTCCCTGAGGTCACACAAGATGTACGTACACATACGTCCAGTTAATAATTTACACGCATGCAGTCACACGCACTCACGCAGATATTCACATGCATTCACAAAATAATGCTCTTTTGCAATCCAACAAATCCACTCAGGCCCAATGTAAGGCCGATTTGTAGTCATGCTGGGAGACGGTGCTAGTTGTCCTACAGAGGCCGAAAGGGGGGCATCCTCATGTTTCTAATGAAAGCTTCATGTCCATCCTCGTGTGTGTCTTGTTAGCGTTTCCTCAGATGCCCAGTGGGGGAGTAAAGCGGACATGCACCTCACGCTGACTCTGTGTGGGCAGGCCAGTGCCACTGGAGGCCCTCTCAAAGCACCCACCAGACTCTGGGGGCACCAGCTGTTTACCTGTACCACTTAAATCGAGTGACTAATCCCTGCGCATCAAGCCCCATAACTGTGGGCTACAAACTTCTATAGGTTGAATTAAAGATACCCTTTGGCTCCTTGGACATTTAAATCCTTTAAAATTAGATGTTGACCCTCTCGGCAGAGGAAAATAAGGAAATGAATGAAAACTATATCCTGAGGTGATGGGAGGCAGGAGAACACAATATTAAAGCACCCCTGACATAACTTCAGAGGGAGAAACAGGGGATCAGTTGTGTTCAATCCAAATGAAATGGCCTTCTGCAGCTACAGTACGAACTGAATGCTCTGCAACAGTGTTTCAAATGGCTACTGTAGCTCCCTCCTAGCAATCATGGCTGGTCGCTGAAGACTACTTACGGTATGTTATGACCAGAAGAATTGACTTGATTAATTTTGAGCAAGAAACACTGACATCATTCATTAGTCAAATGCATTCAGAATGGAGGTCTCAGCCAGGGCAAAAATATTTTTAGACCACCTCTCTCCTCCTTCCGCAGCCATCCATGCCCAGCTCACACTCCCAGTCTCCCGTCCTCAAGCCCAGCCCATCCCCGTCAGAGGGGCTCAAGGCCAGTGCGGCTTCAGCCCCTGGCCGCAGAAGTCCCAGCCCAGGCCCCTGCGCGGAGACCAAGCCCAAGGCAGAGCCAGAGGAGCGGAAGTCTGAGCTGCAGGACCTCCGAGGCCAAATGAAAGAACTGCTGCTGTCTGTGGAGCTCCTCAAGACCCAGCAAATGTAACTAACTGCCACTTTCCTTAGATCTGGCATTGTTCAGTTCCTACTATTTACTCTGTACTCTTCAAATGAAGCATTATGTCTTTGTTAAGATGTCCAAACAAATGTTGCCTTGTTTAGATGATAAAGCTTCATTATAAAGCTAGCTACATAAAAGTCCAAATTGTTCTTTGTGTACCTTTTTCAGAGCAGTATTTTAGCTACTGTCCTATTTTTATTTTTTTTGCCCTATGGCTTGTATATAGGTGAGTCACTGTTGGAACTTGTGAGTGGAGCCTGTTCAGGCAGAGTAATGGTGATGTGATCTTATTGTTGATCAGATACTAGCCTGTCATGTGTTCAAGCTCTGAGGAGCCTTGTAAACATTCAGGATTTGCTTTGCAGGAGAGAGATGGCAGAGCTGAGAAGCGAGCTGGACGAGGAGAGGTTGAAACGAGTGGCCCTGCAGGTAAGTTGATGACGGTATCTGTCTTTACATCACAGCTTGTCAGTGTGTAAGCTTGACAGGTCCAGTCAGCGGGTGCGAAGTGGGCTGGAAAGACAGAGGTTCATACACATGGTGGAATGCTTTATGTCCCTACTCAGCACTAGTAGGGCTGTGGGGGTCATGACATTTTGTCAGCCGGTTATTGACAAGCAAATAACTGCCAGTCTCACAGTAATTGACCGTTAATTAACAAACACATTTAGCATCTCCACGCACAGCCTACAAGCCACTGATGCAGACCTTTTGGAACATCCATGTAATAGATCCATGTAATACAGCCTACACCTTCACAATAAATCCATGTAATACAGCCTACACCTTCACAATAAATCCATGTAATACAGCCTACACCTTCACAATAAATCCATGTAATACAGCCTACACCTTCACAATAAATCCATGTAATACAGCCTACACCTTCACAATAAATCCATGTAATACAGCCTACACCTTCACAATAAATCCATGTAATACAGCCTACACCTTCGCAATAAATCCATGTAATACAGCCTACACCATCGCAATAAATCCATGTAATACAGCCTACACCATCGCAATAAATACATGTAATACAGCCTACACCATCGCAATAAATACATGTAATACAGCCTACACCATCGCAATAAATACATCTAATACAGCCTACACCATCGCAATAAATACATGTAATACAGCCTACACCATCGCAATAAATACATGTAATACAGCCTACACCATCGCAATAAATACATGTAATACAGCCTACACCATCGCAATAAATACATGTAATACAGCCTACACCATCGCAATAAATACATGTAATACAGCCTACACCATCGCAATAAATACATGTAATACAGCCTACACCATCGCAATAAATACATGTAATACAGCCTACACCATCGCAATAAATACATGTAATACAGCCTACACCATCGCAATAAATACATGTAATACAGCCTACACCATCGCAATAAATACATGTAATACAGCCTACACCATCGCAATAAATACATGTAATACAGCCTACACCATCGCAATAAATACATGTAATACAGCCTACACCATCGCAATAAATACATGTAATACAGCCTACACCATCGCAATAAATACATGTAATACAGCCTACACCATCGCAATAAATCCAGGATTTATTTTTGACAGGTTTAAGGAAACATGAAGAAAATGTAGTCTATTTCAGAAGAACAGAATAGCATACTCTGAGTTGTCCTTATGTTAGGTCCTGATCTGGCTATGCCATACAGCTGTGGGCTACACTAGTTCATTTAACAGACAACATTTGCTCTGAATTCCATTGCGTTATTTTATAGTATGAAGAATACAATTGAACATAGCTGAATAAAATCTAAATTATAATTTCTCCAAACAATTTCTGAGGGAGTGTGCACATGCGGTTAACCTAGAAGCAGGTCCTCCTATTTGCCTAATTTGGAGTTATTTATGCAACTTTATTTGTGATACAAAGTTGGGCTATATGTTAAGATGTTTAATACATTCTAAGGCTGCATGTTGTGACTCTAATGATGATGATTTGAGCTCTGTGTTGTTTCTTGCACAGGCTGCACACTCCATCAGTCTCTCATTCACAATTTGACAAGCACATGATAATTAGCACATGATAATGCCTAGAATTTCCACGTGAGCAATGCACACTAAAAAATCCATGCCTTTTGGGGGCAATGGCCGTTGTGCCCTTGAGCTGAATATAATAATTATAATTCCCTTCTCCCGGCAGCCAATCGCCGTGCTCTGAAGCACCTCTCACTCACAACTCTTATTAGCCAATGCCTGTCACATGATCAGGTCCTTCTCACAGGCATCTCAGCTCCGAAGCAGGCTACAAGAGAAGACAGACACATCGGGGACGCAACTGCGTGCTTCCTTACCTAATTCTGAGGCGCATATTGAAGATGTTAGAAGAAATGTCCATCTTTTTGTCAGCCAACAAGATGAGTAGGTCTAACGAACAGCAAACGCAATAGCCTGTCAATCTACTATCCCCCATAGTACAGAAGTTGACGTTCTATTGTCCTTCTGTGCGAGATAAATATTCCAAACATAGTCTGGCGACAGTTGTGGGATGCGATAGATCCCATATTAATACAACCACTTGCATCAAAAAAATGTTTAAAAGCAACAAAGCTGTTGCAACTGATCAGAACGTTTAGTTTAAAATGTTGGTAAACTATTAGGATATTTCTTCACATTATAAGCGCAGCAATTCGCACACGGCAGTAGGCTATAAGCAGGATATGCCAGTTAGGCTCTACATCGGTTGTAAATTGGATGAATCGGCTTAATTTTAAGAAGTTATTTGGCCACTTTAGTTGTGATACAAACCTTATCAAAACATATAGGCCTCTGGGCTAGTTTTCATGAGGTGTGCGACTATATGAAAAAGTCGCAAGTAAAATATATGATCTGTTTCTTGCCTTACTGCACGCAAGCTGGGCATCATTCACAAGTGATCGGCTAATTTATTTGATTTATTTTACCTTTATTTAACCAGGTAGGCAAGTTGAGAACAAGTTCTCATTTACAATTGCGACCTGGCCAAGATAAAGCAAAGCAGTTCGACAGATACAACGACACAGAGTTACACATGGAGTAAAACAAACATACAGTCAATAATACAGTATAAACAAGTCTATATACAATGTGAGCAAATGAGGTGAGAAGGGAGGTAAAGGCAAAAAAGGCCATGGTGGCAAGGTAAATACAATATAGCAAGTAAAACACTGGAATGGTAGTTTTGCAATGGAAGAATGTGCAAAGTAGAAATAAAAATAATGGGGTGCAAAGGAGCAAAATAAATAAATTAATTAAATACAGTTGGGAAAGAGGTAGTTGTTTGGGCTAAATTATAGGTGGGCTATGTACAGGTGCAGTAATCTGTGAGCTGCTGTGACAGTTGGTGCTTAAAGCTAGTGAGGGAGATAAGTGTTTCCAGTTTCAGAGATTTTTGTAGTTCGTTCCAGTCATTGGCAGCAGAGAACTGGAAAGAGAGGCGGCCAAAGAAAGAATTGGTTTTGGGGGTGACTAGAGAGATATACCTGCTGGAGCGTGTGCTACAGGTGGGAGATGCTATGGTGACCAGCGAGCTGAGATAAGGGGGGACTTTACCTAGCAGGGTCTTGTAGATGACATGGAGCCAGTGGGTTTGGCGACGAGTATGAAGCGAGGGCCAGCCAACGAGAGCATACAGGTCGCAATGGTGGGTAGTATATGGGGCTTTGGTGACAAAACGGATTGCACTGTGATAGACTGCATCCAATTTGTTGAGTAGGGTATTGGAGGCTATTTTGTAAATGACATCGCCAAAGTCGAGGATTGGGTAGGATGGTCAGTAATGTTGTCCCCCATCAGACTATTCTTAATTTAATCTTGCCTTTACATATATTAAATAATATATTTGTGAAATTAGTTTTGATTTAGAATGGACCGTTATCACACACCTGTCTCAGAACAGGGGCAGGGGGGAAAAAATACATCTCATCTATGCACTTAAATAGCAAATTGAGGAGCTTTTTCATTTGAATGCTGCCAGGAATACAATAAGCCTGTTGCAAAGCAATGTGCTTCATATTAGGAAAGT